>NW_022985198.1:0-135163 GCF_010093535.1 Lindgomyces ingoldianus
ATGCCTACCTTTCAACCACTCTCTCTTCTGCCACAACGCCTATATAGCTTAACCGCTGCCTGCCTGTAGCTTTTGAACCTGTTTTCGTCCCTTTGCGCGAAAAAAACCCTACTGTCCCAGGTCTAACCTTATGCCTGTTTCTGCGGTTCATTTAATTAGCTTAAAGCTTTTCTATAAAATTGTTTAATAAAGCTTATTACTCTAGCCTAGCTGCTTTTTTTTGTTCTAAAGAAAGAAAAACTTTAGTAGATTACTAACTTTCTTAAACTGCATTTTATTTTTAGTTATAAAGTAAAGTAAGCAAACTATTTTATCTACTATAAATAATTCTTTTATATTTTAGTAGCAGAATGCTACTTAGCTATTACGCTAGATCTTTTCTAGCGTAAGCTTTAAGCAGTGTTTGTTAGCTTTTAGTATAGCCTTTTAGATGTCTAAGTTAAACTGCTTAAGGTTAAGAGTGTAAAGGTACTTAAGCTACTTGCCTAGCAGTTTTAGGTTCTAGTTAACTCTATACAAATTATACTAGGCCTTAGCTTAGTTAAAGTAGATATAGATATTATAAAAGTTTTTTACAGCCTACTACCTCTGCTTATACTGCTTGTGCATAAGCAAGTTTCTAACTAACATGTTATCTTTATGTAGTAATGCTAGCTGCTAGGTTGCCTAGTTAACTTTTAGTAAAAACTACTTAATGCTATATTACTGCATAGTCTTTTTTATTTTAAGGCCTTTTTTAACTACAGTCTTCTCTCTGCTAGTTAGCTTCTAGCAATTTTTATATAAAAAAGATTCCTGCTAGATTAGACTACTGCTGTAGCAGAATTAGAGCGCTTGCAATGCTACAACTATAACTATTGTCTTAGGTAGCAAATACGTTCTAGCTGTGTGCGCAAGCGTGTATTTAAAAAAAAAGCAGTATTTGTTAATTTAGGCATAAAGAAAGCTAAGAAGCTCCTAGGTTAGAACAATATAATAAAAAAGTAAAAAGTTAATATTATTAATAAAGTTATTATATAAGTCTTATTTATACTACTGCTTATAAATCTTCTTTATTATTATAAAAAAATGCAGTGCTTTTTTTAAATTCTGTATAACTTTTACTAGTTATTTTTAAGATTAGCATGCGCTTGCTGCTTACTGTAAAGATAGGTAAACTTACAGACAGCCCTAAAGAAGAATCTGCCACCGCCTTTTTAATACAAAGACTAGACATACCTAGAGTCTAGTGCAAGATTTTTAAAAGATTTGCTGTTAAAGATATAAGTCTTAGCTATGTTAAACAGTGTCTTAATTAGTAAGTAAAATTAGAAGTATATTAAGCCCTCTATACTCTTCTTTTTATGTAGTAAGGCAAAAAGTGTCTAGCCTATTGTGTCTTGCATTGTAGCCTAGGGGTACGTTGTGCATTAAAAGCTGCTCTTTGCTTAGCTACTGTCTGCTTTTAGAACTTCCTAAGTCTAAGCATAAGCCTTAAGGTAACACTTTTGCTATAAAAACACTTCTGCTTTATAGTTATTTAAAATTTTGTTATATAAAAGCGCGCTGTTTTTTAATGTTACCTGTTTTCTAAAGTTAATAAAGGTATAACTTTTACTGTAAAATTATAAATTAGTAACTTTAAACTAGCATTTTTTCTAGTGTCTATATGCTAAAGTTAGGCTGGCATCTATATGCTCTAGTTTAGTATTCTTTATGTGCATAAAAAGCGTTACGCTTTTAAATTAGCTAAGGCTAAAATTTTTTGTAATACTTTTAAGAATGCAGTTTTAAAGCAAGTCTAAATACTAAAGCTGCAGCGCATACTTTAGAAGCTGCTTTTTTGTAGAGACTTTTTAAAAAAAGCTTTTTACAGACTTTACAGTTAAGTCTAGGTTAGCAATGTAAGTAGAAGCAGAGTAGTGCTGTAAGATATTTAAGCATCTAATTATCTTCTTTAAGAAAAAGCTAAGGACTGTGTTATACTAAAGCTGCTAGGTCTTATTACTAAGGTATGTAGTATGCTTGTAGTTGCTTTCTGTATAAAAAGAAGAAAAAAAAATGTAGATAAAAAGTAACTTAAATCTAATAATAAAGCTAAAGTAATAATAAAAAATTTTATATAAAGAGACATACTTCTTAGTTAGCTCTTTACTATTGTTGTATGTAGGCACTTTTAAGCTAAAATATATGTCTACAGCTAGGTTTAAAAATAAATAGCATTATAGAAACTAATTAATTCCTTACTAAGCAATAGCTAGGCTGTTAAAAAATAAGTAGACACTATTAATATTAAATGTTATCTTTGCAGAACAGTCTTTGTTGCTGCAGGAGTAGTGTTATAATAGGCAAAAGTTTTTTAGCAGGCGCTTATTACTAGTTCTAATATTATTAAAAAAAGCTATAGTACTTGTCTTTTTAAAGGCGCCTTAGCAGTTAATGCTGCAGAAGTTTAAAAAATTTATAAATTTAAAGCTGCTAAGCATGTTTAAAAGAGATGTTCCTTTATTACATTCTCTATAAAGAAAAGTAGTAATTTAGTAGATAAAAGAGCATACAAAACAAACATTAAAGTGTTAATAGTGCTTTTAGTGTAGTCTATTTTTCTTGTTATAGTCTTTATAAGTGCAGCTTTAGAAATGCTAAAGCTGCTTAGCTAGCTTAAACAAAATTTGTTCTAACAGGTCTAGAGATGTAGAGAGGTTAGTAGCTATAGATAGTGCCGTGGATGGTGCTGTAGATGGTGCTGTGGGCGGTGCTGTGGATGCAGTATTAGGGTTACATTAGGCGGGATTAGAGGCTGCAAGGCGGGGTGCAGGTGTATAGATAGGTAAAGGCAAGGTAGTGTTTAAAGATCTTAGCACAACTAGCTAAAATAAAATACTATTAGCAAATAAGCTTTCTAGTAAAGGTTGTATTTAAAATAAAAAAGTATTACTCTAAGCTAAGAATTAAGTTCTATATTATCTACTTTTTTAATTTAATTGCTGTAAGGACTGTAAGCTTTGCTTATTAAGTGTCTACTATAACTTACTACCTGTAAAGTGCTTTGTACCTATTAATGTCCTTGCTAAAGCATAAGAGTTGTAAATACTATTATTATCCTTTATAATTATCTCTTTAACAAAAGCAACTAGCAGGTAGCAAAAATGTTGTAACTTATTATTACTTTTTTTACCTTTTTTGCCTACTTTGCTAGTAACTTTTAAACCCTTTCTAGTTGTTAGCTTAACTATATTACTTACTTCTACAACTTTTTCTACTTCTTTACTTAGCTGCATCTTAAGCAGAATTTTTGCAGTTGTTTTATTTATTTTATTTAATTATTTTAAAATTGTAATTTTATATTTATTTTACTTAATATTTGCTTTTTTTTTGCCTGCTTAAATCTGTTAAATCTGTCTAGCAACTTTAGCATTTTTACTAGTTATTAGATGTGCAGCTAGCAGTAGACAGTTTGTTTGCAGATTTTGTTGCTAAGTAGTTTATTAAAGTTTGTCTTTTTAAAAAATTAAAACCTAAACAGTTGTTTAAAGGCTAATTTTTATAAGTGTTTTAGTAAGTACATCTGCAGAAATTTAGAGCTTATATGCAATAAAATTAGCAAGCCCCTAAGGATAGTGTTGCTGCAGGTATTATTGTTAATTGCGTTTCTTTCTAGCATCTGCTGCTGCTGCTGTTGTAGGAAATTTCTTTAGCCTACTTAAAGGCTTTTTAGAGAGATTAATAAATAGCATAATGCAAATAATATTATAATAGTTAATAATTAAAAGGCTTTTACTACTTATTAACACTTTTAAATTCTAAAACTGCTTAAATCTAGTTAGTGTAGTAACAGCACACCCCTTATTACATTATCTTATGCGCTAATGCTTACACCCTTTGCTTAAATAGTAGGCTGTAATAGCTTAGCGCAGCAGGCAAATGCCTAATAACATAGTAAATTTAATAAAAAGAAAGAACAATCTTCTTGCTGTTAGATAAAGTTTAAAAGTACTTAACTAACTTATGTATAGTCTAAAAGCAGGGCTATTAATATTCTAGCATAGCGCTACTAGGTCTTACTCTGTTAGAAGAGGGGCCTAGAAAAAGGTTACTACAACCTTTTTCTAAACTACCTCTTCCCTAATTATCCTAGCTGCGTACTACAGTTTGCAGAGATATACTGTAGTTTGCAGTAATATGCTTCTACTTATACTACTAGTTAATTCTAGCTAACAATTTTAGGCACTAGCCTATTACACATGCATTCTATCTACGCTTATGTTCTAGGTATAGTATTCTATGCAATTATGTCACTCTAACAAGCAGCCTTAGCGTAAAATATAGCATATTATAGTTTTTACAGCTATAGATAAAGACTGTCTAATTTTATAAAAGGCCTTAATGCAGCTAGCACGCCTTACTAAGTGTGCAATGCTATTCCTAACTACCTACTATATATATGTATACTATATAACAGAATTTAGCTTGCAGGGCCTTTGTTAAATGTTTTTGTCTATTATCTATGTACTACTAACTGCTAGAGGTGGGTGCTGTTTAATTCTACTAAAAACCTAAATGCAGTAAGCGCTTAATGCTAGCTAAGTACTATAATGCTATTCCTAACTACCTACAAACTATATGTATGCATACTATATTACAGAATCTAGCTTACAGAGCCTTTATAAAACAGTTCTATCTATTATCTATGTACTACTAACTGCTAAAGGTGGATAGTGTTTAATTCTACTAAAAACCTAAATGCAGCTAGCGCCTAATACTAGCTAAGTACTACAATGCTATTCTCAACTACCCACAAACTATATGTATGCATACTATATTACAGAATCTAGCTTTTAAAGCCTTTGCAAAACATTTCTGTCTATTATCTATGTACTACTAACAGCTAGAGGTGGATAGTGTTTAATTCTACTAAAAACCTAAATGCAGCTAGCGCCTAATGCTAGCTAAGTACTACAATGCTATTCCTAACTACCCACAAACTATACAGATGCATACAATATTACAGAATCTAGCTTGTAGAGCCTTTGCAAAACGTTTCTGTCTATTATCTACCTACTACTAACTGCTAGAGGTGGATGGTGTTCAATTCCACTAAAAACCTAAATGCAGCTAGCGCCTAATGCCAGCCAAGTACCATAATGCTATTCCCAACTACCCACAAACTATATAGATGCATACTATATTACAGAATCTAGCTTTTAGAGCCTTTGTAAAACGTTTCTGTCTATTATCTATGTACTACTAACAGCTAGAGGTGGATGGTGTTTAATTCCACTAAAAACCTAAATGCAGCTAGCGCCTAATGCCAGCCAAGTACTACAATGCTATTCTCGACTACCCACAAACCATATGGATGCATACAATATTACAGCATCTAGCTTGCAGAGCCTTTGCGAAACGTTTCTGTCTATTATCTATGTACTACTAACCGCTGGAGGTGGGTGCTGTTCAATTCCACCAAAAACCCGAATGCGGCTAGCACCTAATGCCAGCCAAGTACCATCCATAATGCTATTCCCAACTACCAACAAACTATATAGATGCATACAATATTACAGAATCTAGCCTACAAAGCCTTTGCAAAACGTTTTTATCTATTATCTATGTACTACTAACAGCTAGAGGTGGATGGTGTTCGATTCCACCAAAAACCCAAATGCGGCTAGCGCTCAATGCCAGCCAAGTACCATAATGCTATTCCCGACTACCCACAAACTATATAGATGCATACAAAATTACAGAATCTGGCTTGCAGAGCCTTTGCAAAACGTTTCTGTCTATTATCTACGTACTACTGACAGCTAGAGGTGGATGGCGTTTAATTCCACCAAAAACCCAAATGCGGCTAGCGCTCAATGCCAGCCAAGTACTACAATGCCATTCCCGACTACCCACAAACTGTATGGAAGCATACAAAATTACAGAATCTAGCTTGTAGAGCCTTTACAAAACGTTTCTGTCTATTATCTATGTACTACTAACAGCTAGAGGTGGATGGTGTTCAATTCCACTAAAACCCCAAATGCAGCTAGCGCCCCTTGCTGCCTCGCTAAACAATCCTCTTACCAAAAACGGTCAAGACCTCTCCGATGCCTACCTTTCAACCACTCTCTCTTCTGCCACAACGCCTATATAGCTTAACCGCTGCCTGCCTGTAGCTTTTGAACCTGTTTTCGTCCCTTTGCGCGAAAAAAACCCTACTGTCCCAGGTCTAACCTTATGCCTGTTTCTGCGGTTCATTTATTACTCTTACTAATTTATAGTTAATTAAATTAACTACTAATTAGTGTTAAATAGGCTCTTCTAGCTAGCTGCCTATAGAATAAGCACCTAAGTAGTAAGAGTAAGAGTAGTGTATAGTGTGCACAGTGTACAGGGTAGGTAAGGTAAGAGCAACATGTTTCTAGTTCTATTACTCTTGTCTTTCCTTTATATAGAGGAAAAAGGGGATATCTAGATGTTCGCGCACAGAGGTTTGCGCACAGGCATTATGTGACATAGATACGTGATCCTGCTTGTGCGCGAGGGAATTTGGGTTGTGTAGTACAAAGTTCAAAAGTGAAAAGCGAAAAATCTATCAACTTTTGGCGAATTGAGGAAGACCGGAGCTGCGGCGACTGAGGGGGTTGCAAGATAAGTACCGGTACCTAACCCTAAACCCCCCCTCTCTCCTAGAGAACTGGGGATAAGTACTGGAGGACAAGACAACTGCGCGGGACCCAGGGGAGTCGTGAATTGATGGAATTGGAGGTGGAGGACACGCGTCAGGGGCGGCAATTAACCTGCACACGCGTTAGAACGCGCAAGGCAACTAAGGCAAAGAATACAAGGAGACAACAGGGAAACTTAAGTAATAAAAGCAGAACAGATAAAGTAATTAATATTAACTAAAAGGCCCCTAAAGCCCTACAACTAACCTGCACTTAAGGCTAACTAAGAATAAGACATAACAAAGGAACAGGTATACCTAAAAGAAGCGCAGAAGTAAGATAAAAGAAAGACCTATTAGCTGTAGTGCTTATAGCACTTAAAAAGACCTAAGACAAGATAGTAGCTATAATAAAGTAGATAAAAAGAGAACATGTAACCTAGATTAAGACAATAAGAGCACTTACCTAAAAGGTAGAGGCACTAAAGGCAGAGAACAAAGTAATAGTAGACAAATTTAAGACCCTTCTAGCTAGATCTTATACGCTGCCTAGTAGATTGCTATCCTACGCTGCTGTGGCATAATTGCCCCTAAGTAGCTAGCCTAGTAACTTACAGACCCTTTTTACTAACACAGCACCCTTAACAATAATAGACACACTCTACTGCACAATTAACACATCTAGGATTAAGAAGGTAGACAAGGAGAAGGTAAAACTAGGCAAGATTAAATAAGCTATTAAAAAGAAGATGTAGACAAACTATAAGCGCATAGAATAGTAATGTGCAGTAGTAGTTAAAGACCTAAGGAACACTAATTAAATTAGAGTTACACATAGGGACAAAAGTAAGCTCTAGGCAGTTAAAGAGGCAGCCTGTAAGACAGCAGCTAGGGGAGTTAGAATACTGCGCAACTAGCTCTTCCTAATTAGAGTAGATAACGCTAACTAGCTAGTAGTGCTGTTAGAGAAAGAACAAATCTAACTAGAAGCCCTAAAGGCCCTTAGGGCTAAAAATAGAGTGCAGGTAGTAAAAGTTAGCTAGCTAAGTAAAAAGAATTTAGAAAAAGCATATAAATTAATAGTAGTGTATGTTACTAAAGGCAGCAATGCAGCTTAGCTGCTATAAGAATAGTACTTCTACATTAACAGAGAGTCTGCATACACAAGACTATTTAAACTGCAAAATAGACTATTATAGTGCTACTAATGCTAACAGCTAGAGCACAAGGCATTTACATGCACAAGGCAGCAGGTTTGTGCTAGGTGCGCTAGCAAAGGACACCACTATAGCAAATGCTAAGTAATAGTCCCTAAATGTGTACTTTGTAGGGGCCTCTATAAATCTTTTTTTAAAAACTATTAAGTGCTATATCTTAGTTAGAATGCCTAGGACGCTTAAGATATTCTAACTTAATGCAGAAAAGAGACATAAAGTACTACACAGTGTAATAAATTGTTACGGTCTACGGTTGGACCAGCGTAACTCCACCAGCAGTGCTCCACAAACTAGCTGGATTGGGACAGGGCTCGCTTATGGACCAGTCGGACGACACGGAGGCAGCACAGCTGCCTGCAGCAATGGAGGAATGCGTCGTCCAATAAGGAAGTAGGACGCGAGTCTGAGGAAGTCTTGGCGAGTTCAGCGAGTTTGAACGAGTTGGCAGTACAGCCAGTACAGCCAAACTCGGAGAACTCGCCCAAACTCGCCTTGGCACTCCCCGCACATGTATATAGTTCCCGCATTGAACAACCTTTAGAAGGCGTGTTCAACGTTTAGTTTATTCTCTACATAGACTGAGTAGCATTGAGCTTTCCGAAGAGCTGCAATACTATTTGTATATCTTGCACCATATATACCTCCAATCCTGTCCAACAGGACCGTTTGACCCGGCCTCCCTACTGCCGCATTAAGGGCAAACCACGATCCGGTCACTCTACTCCCCTCCAATAGCCCATTAGCCTGTACGTAGGACTGTACACCCTACCGGTTGGCCCCTATCATCCGCCCTACTTCCCCCGTAGGAATATCACAAGACCCGAGTGCTTCTAGGAAGCAAGGATTGTAACATTGAACACCACCCCTCTGAAAAGTATGGATACCTCTCGACACGATTTGGATTCCAACATGGCCCACGCGGCCCCGTCGGGATCCACGGAAGTTCCCACCCAAAGCGAAGCCGTCTTGGCAGAACAGATCAATTCGATCCAGGACGACATTAAGGAACTCCAGCGGATCGGCAAGGAACTCGGCGAACTAACAAGCCTTCGACAAGAAGTCGCAAGCCTTCGCCAGAAAGCAATGGAATCACAAACACCCCCTAGACCCTCGAGCCTCCAGGAAGCCACCAACCACGCCCATCAAATTCACGAACTACGAGTAGAGTTAGCAAAAGTACAAAACATCTCCACTGAGAAAGCAAGCATTGCAGCCAAGAAAGCTTTGAGGCTGGCCCCCCCAAGGCCTTTCGGAGGATCACCAAAGGACCTCCGCCCGTTTTTTACAAGATGTCACCTCTACATGCAATACAACAAAGGAGCATTTCAGACCGACGCAGAAATGATATCCTAGATGGGACTACACCTGGAAGGCCCCCCCGCGATTTGGTTCCAGCCCCACGCAGACAACTGGATGGACTTTAGAGCGAACGGCGCAACACTCACCCCCAAAACAGAAGAAGTGTTTAGCAGCGTCGAAAACTTCAAGGAAGCCCTAACAGCCATCTATAGGACCCTAGATGAGAAGAAGATCGCGGCCGACAAATTAGACACCATGAAACAGGGCAGTGGCCCAGTCCAGAACTATGCAGCACGCTTCAGGGAGCAGCTGGCCATCTGTGGATGGACAGACCCGAAAGCCCTCTGCCGCATGTTCTATAACGGACTAAGCGAATTGGTAAAAGATGAGTTCATGCACAGTGACAAGCCGACCACCCTCGAAAACTTTATCACGCAAGCGACAACCTATGATAACCGTCACAGGGAGCGTGAAAGAGAAAAGAAACGAAAAGGAACTCCATGGAGACCGGAGTTCGTTCCTAAAAAGAAAGAGCTTCCACGATATGACGGGGAACCGATGGACCTCAGTCATGCGAAGCATACACGGAGCCCCCCCTCTAAGAAGAGCCAAGTTCCGGGACGCGATAGGCCGCCCCTGACAAAGGAACAACGAAAGTGGCTAGAGGACAAGGCCTGCCTAAACTGTGGAAAAGTGGGACATTTCCGCCGAAATTGCCCAGACTCCCAGAAGGGGGAGAATAAAGATACCACTGCAACAATAAAAGCCATCACCACTGAATGTGGCCTCACGAACGAGGACATATCGGAAAGACTGGACGACGGACTCTGCTGGCGATGCGGAGGAAACCATTCTTCAAACAGCTGTCCCAAAGCATACTGGGAAGTAGCTATTCAAAACTTCAGGGGCCTAGATACAGTGTTGCAGGACCTCGCGATCCTTGAGGGATATAGAGAAGAGACTCAGATCCAAGGATATATTATGAACGTTCGAAAGGGAGAAGAACGGTTCCCCCTTCGAGATCAAACCCCCGGCACTTCAGCAAGAGAGCTTTCCCGACGGTTTTGGGAATGCAAATGCTGGAAATGCGGCCTGCGCCACGACTATCCAAGTCACTGTATAGTCTTACTCCACCAGATGAATATTGGTAACGACTATCTCACATTCGACATAATACGGCGAATAGCCAGAGTCAAGTACGACATCATGGACGAAGAAGAGCAATGGCAATTCTTCGTTAAAATCAGAGATCAAAAACTAGAAGGACTAGGTAGACCCGCCAGATTCGAGGTACCAGAGCCAGTACCCGGAAAACCCGAAACACCACTACCAAGCCTAGCGATCTCTAGAAAAGCTTTAGCAATGCGACAGAACCACGGACAGTGCGTTCTCTGCGGAAACAGCGCCCATGGCACCGACGACTGCCAATGGAAAGGGCACCCTGTACAGTTGGTACGAACACGAGAATACCCACGGTGGACCCAAGAAAGTCCCCTCAACACGTTACATGGACCCGACGATTGTCCATACCCCTGGTACCAATGTACACGGCGTTACTGTGTAAAACATTGGGACGACAAACACCAGACAGGCTGGTGGCCCACATGGGAGAAAAACCACGATGGATGCCCATGGCAAGGGACGGCCTCCGCCTGCGAAACCACGAACTGCTACACTTGTCAGACAGCCCCCCCCCCATGAACAGGAAGGGTGGACGAAGTGTGAAGAACGAGACAACTGCCGGTTCCACTATTTCCAATGGAAGGCAGCAAGGAAGGAAGACCATCTGACGTCACACCACTTGGTTGAAGATTATGAGTGCGAAGCAGCCGACTGCTGCGATCGGGAACACCAAATCTACAAAGAAGGGAAGGACGAGTTTGACGACGACCTATGGGACATTGACCTATACCCCCTTCCGGATGAAGAAGTCCTCTATAACATATCAGCTCTAGTCGCAGTAGGACAAGGGGCTGGGCACAGCCTAACCACCGCCTTTACGTACAAAGGACGATCAGGGCTAGCCCTCGTAGATAGCGGATGCACCTTCACCGCAATAGACAAAGACTGGGTGGAACAACAAGACATTCTGTTCTGAATCAAGACAGACCTCTTTAAGGTAACCCTAGCCGACGCATCCTCAATCGAGTACGGCAAAGGATGGATTAACCTGGAAACATATGAGGAAGACCTCAAAACCCCAAATACCAGAGATTGGAGGTCTATGAACATACTACCACTAGGAGGCAAGTACGACGCAATCCTAGGCTACGACTGGCTCAGAACACACAACCCTGCCATCAATTGGAGAACGATGACGATAGAAAGCCCAGAAGACCATGCGCGCATAACCTGGTCGGCATGCCACAACGATAGATGTTTAGTCCATGAACAAGCAAAACAGGGTAGCAGTTACTACCCTAAGAAAAGAAAACCTAAGAAGTTTCCTTGCTAAGAGCTAGAAGCTTAGGCTATTAGGATGATGAAGGAAGAACTTGAAGAAGTCCCCTACAAAGAAATGGAGGCTGACAGCGATGTAGAATGGATCAGGATTTTCAGGATACAGGACAAAGGCGGCATCCCCGCCGAATACAAGGATTATAAGGATATGTTTAAAACACCAGAAGATCCAGGAGAACTACCGCCACACCAACCTTAGGACCATGCTATCAACCTAGTAAAGGACCACAACCTAAAGACCCACAGACTTCGCCCCCTAACAAGGACACAAAAGGAAGCCTTACAGGAGTACGTTAACTAAATGCTGGCACAAGGCCACATCTAGGAAAGCCACAGCCTAGTTGCCTCAGCTGTAGTCTTTACAAAAAAGAAAGGGGGAAAGATCTGTGTATGCTAGGACTATAGAACCCTGAACAACAACACAATCTAAGACTAATTTCCCCTGCTAATTATACAAGACATTATAAATTAATTAAAAGGAACCTAGTACTTTACAACGTTTAATGTACAGGATAGATTTAACAAAATAAGGATAAGGGAAGGAGACAAGTGGCTCACAGTGTTTAGAACCCTATAGGGACTCTACAAATTATTAGTGATGCTGTTTAGCTTAACAAATGCCCTGGCAACGTTCCAGCAAATCATCAGCACAGCTCTCAACCTATACCTCAATGTCTTCACCCTGGTATACCTAGATGACGTCCTCATCTACTTAAAAGATACCCTGGAAGACCACGTACAGAAGGTACAAAAAGTCCTAGAGCAGCTAAGAAAGTACAGACTTTATCTACAGCTCTCTAAATGCAAATTCTACGTTACTAAAATAGAATATCTAGGATTTATAATTAACAGAGAAGAAATAAAAATTAACCTAGCTAAAGTACAGAAAGTACTTAAATAGCTAGAACCTATAACAGTTAAGGAAGTTAAAGGATTCCTTAGACTATTAGGATACGTTAGACAAATAATTAAGGACTACTTAAAGATTACTATACCTCTAACTAACGCTACTACTAAGGAGCAGGCAATAGCAAAATTTGTCTAGACCCTATAAATAAACAAGGCATTTGTAGCGCTAAAGCAGGCTATAACAGCAAAACTAGTGCTAAGAATGTATAACCCACAGTTAGATACTAAAATGCACACAGACGCATTCCTAGGAGCTAGCAGAGCCGCATTTTACTAAAAACAAGAAGACAAGAAGTGGCACCTAGTAGCATACTACTCAGCTAAGTTCTTAGGACCTGAAGCTGGCTACAGCATACCTAATAAAGAACTAAAGACTATACTAAACGCAGTAAAGGTATAGGCTATAGAACTACATAGGATAGCAAAACCCTTCTACATTATAACAGACTATGTAAACTTAGTTACGTTTCTAACTGTAAAGAAACTTTTGCTAATGCACGTAAGATAGGCTATAGAACTTGCGCAATTTAACTATGTTATTAAGCACATTCTAGGAGCACAAAACTAGCAGGCTAACGCTCTTAGCTACAGACTAGATTACTTTAACAAAGAAAAGGAAAGAACTAAGAAGTTTACTCTTTTTAAGAAAACTAATAAAGGATAGATCTATAATAGGCCTTAACCTATAGAAGAACTCTGCATGCTCATAGCTATTAAGCAAGGATAGAAGAACCTAATCTAAGAATACTACAAATCTCTAATGTTTAGACATCTAGGAATAGGCACCCTCTAGAAGAAACTAAGGGCTGCTATACTATAAAGAATACTAAAGATAAAACAACTATGCACTAAGGTGCTTAGAGAATGCAATATCTGCAATAAGAATAACCTGCAAAGGCATAAGACTTATAGACACCTTTAACTAATTAAAGCACTAAAGTTACTATAGATAATAATTACAATAGACTTTATTACAGGACTGCCTCTGTCTAAGAAACTAGGCACAGAAAGAATGTGCAATATAATTATAGTAGCCCTTAACAAAACTACTAAATATTTGTACACCTAGCTATTAGAAAAAATAATAACAGCTAAGGAATTTATCTATAAATTAGAATAAAATGTAATATTAGTACACAGGTGCCCTAAGATTATTATATCTAACTAAGACAAACTGTTTACTAGCAGATTCTAGAAAGCAGCTATGCGGCATCTTAGTATAACACATAAGCTGTCTACAGCATACTATCTGTAGACAGACAGCTAGATAGAAAGAGTAAACGCTAAAGTAGAAAAGTATCTTAGAAAGTACATCTCCCACACCTAGTGTAATTAGGCAGAATAGCTTCTAATAGCATAGCTAGCTATTAACAACGTAGAATTAGCTATAATAAAAGAAACACTATATAAAGCCAATTTTAGGTACAACCCCTACTTTGTGCTATAAAGAAATTAACCTACAGACCTGCAAGAATTAATAGACTAGTTATTAAGCCTATAAAGCATACATAAAAAATTAGCACCAGAAGCTAAATCTAGCAGAGAAACAATAAAAAGGTATGCAAACAAATTACAACAACTAGAACTAAGAATCTACCTAAGAGACTACATATATCTTAATACTAAGAACCTAAAAATATCTAGACCCTTAAGGAAGCTAGCAGAAAAAAGAATAAGACTATATAAAGTCTTGTAAGCTTAACAAGATAATTACAAACTTAAGCTTCCCCTATAAATAAAGATACACCTGTAGTTCTACATTTCTAGATTAGAAAAAGCACCTAAAGAGATTCCCTTATCTACACAAAGATAAAAGGATAAAGAAATAGAATATAAAGTTAAACACATTATTAGTAATTAAAAAAACAAAAAAGAGTTCTTAGTAAAATAAAAAAAGTAGCTTACTAGTAAAAACACATAGAAACTAGCTAAGAATTTGCAGAACGCGCAGCTGTTAGTACAAAGGTACCTTTAGACTTGCCTAAAAGAAACTAGCTAGGCAACAAGGCACCTATATTAAAAGGAACAGCTATGTTATTACTAGATAGCAGCAGCCTTTAGAGACAAGTTCTAGCTAACAAAGGTTGTAGTAGAGAACAACTCTCTACTTTAGCTTCTAGAGCTTCTATTTTGTCTAAAGAGAAGAGGTCCCTTTTTAAGTATTTTACGCGCTAAACCTTTAGTAGATCTATTAATTTTTAGATATAATCTTATTTAGAACGCTTTTTATCTCTTACCTCTAGAGTTTCTTAGCTCTAATGTAACATTTTTTCTTATAAATAGAGTTGCTTTTAATTTTAAATTAGTTGTTTATCTAATAACACGCAGTCCTAGGCCTAGAAGGCTTTAGTAGACTAAAGGAGCTCTTCTCTCTCTCTCTTTAAGCGCTTCTATGCAGCATTAGATATAAAGGTGTTGCATTTATTATTCTTTTTTACACACTTAACACACTTGTCTAATAATAAAGTTAACACATAAGACAACCTTAATAATTAGTAAGTGCTATAGAGTTTTATCTTTGTCTAGTAAAGAAGATTAAAGCGCAAAGCAGTATAAGGATAATAAGATAAGTAAAACTAACAAGCTATTTAGCTTAAGAAAGATAAATGTTAAGAACACCTTCTAGTAAGTAGGCGCTTACTTTATAAATAAACCTTTACTAACACAGTTGTGTAAGCAGAGCGGCAAGGACGCTACTAGGGAGAAGGGGCAGCGTGTTATAGTCTACAGTTAGACTAGCGTAACTCCACCAGCAGTGCTCCACAAACTAGCTAGATTGGGACAGGGCTCGCTTATAGACTAGTTAGACGACACAGAGGCAGCACAGCTGCCTGCAGTAATAAAGGAATGTGTTGTCTAATAAGAAAGTAAAACGCAAGTCTAAGAAAGTCTTAGCAAGTTTAGCAAGTTTAAATAAGTTAGCAGTACAGCTAGTATAGCTAAACTTAGAGAACTTGCCTAAACTTGCCTTAGCACTCCCTGCATATGTATATAGTTCCTGCATTAAATAACTTTTAAAAGGTGTGTTTAACATTTAGTTTATTCTCTATATAGACTAAGTAGCATTAAGCTTTCTAAAGAGCTATAATACTATTTATATATCTTACACTATATATACCTCTTATCCTGTCTAACAGGACTGTTTAACCTAGCCTCCCTACTGCTGCATTAAGGGCAAACTACAATCTAGTTACTCTACTCCCCTCTAATAGCCTATTAGCCTGTACGTAGGACTGTACACCCTACCGGTTGGCCCCTATCATCCGCCCTACTTCCCCTGTAGGAATATCACAAGACCCGAGTGCTTCTAGGAAGCAAGGATTGTAACATAAATAATAAGTAACTATAAGACTTTGCTATATTAGCTATTTAAAAACTTTATGCATAAAGGAATAAAAAAGAGAGGATTATTACAACACTAGCTAGACACGCTTACTAGGCTAAATTTACGCTAACTGCATGTAGAGACAGGAGGTGGCCCTTCTAGAGTATGCTCTAGATATAGAAAGACATTAAGGCTAAACAGCTGCTAGTACAGTTGCTAGACCTTACAGCAGCAACGCTACAACTACCTAGTTAAACAGTCCTAGTAGTGTTAGTCTATGTTAAGATAAGAGATAAGTAAGCACTAAAAAAGATAATAAATTACATCTAAACTCTAATCTAAACTACACACAACTAAACTAAGACGCAGGTAGATGTAGTCTTAGCAGGTAATTTTAACTAACATAACTAATTATAAGAAGAAGAAAATGTGTTAAACACTTACTAAAGTAAAGTAGACTCTATTATACACCTTATAGTAGACTATTTACTCTATAGCCTACTTTCTAAGGGCATAAAAACATAGCAGTAAGAAATAAGTAAGAGCACTATTAATTTAATGTTAACTTTAGATAACTTAGTAGCTACAGCACTATGCTGTAAAGTCTATAAAACAGAACATAGGTTAGATTATAAAGTAATTAAAACAACCTTTAATGTAGACACTTTAGAATAGTAAGTAAAAGTAAGACTATTATTTAAAAATGCACTATAAAAAGTAATATAAATAAGAGTTAAGAAGACGCTTAAAGCTAAACTAATAAAAGGCAGTGTACAGTAATAGATAGATAGGCTAATAGAAGCAGTAATAGAGGTAGTCTATAAGCTAACCCTAAGAGCTAGGCCCTTACTATATGCAAAAAGATAGTAGACTGCAGACCTTACACAGTTACAAAGAGTATATACACACTAAAGAAATAAAGCAAAAGCAGAATAGTAAGTAAAAAGAATAAGTATAAAGATAGAATAATAAGTAAAGGCAGCAGTAAAGAAATTTCACAACGCAACATAGCAGCAGCGCAGAACCTACTAAGAGGACTTTTTAGTAGATAATGCTAATATTTAGAAAGCTACAAGATACCTTAAGCTAGATAGTGCTGTAATGTTTAATAAAATACCCCCTCTAAAAAAAACTAATAGATTAAGCATAGAAGAAAATCTAGAGATAGTAGATAAGTTACTATAGTTATTCTTTTTACTACTTCTAGACACTATTAAGAATAAGGGCAAACACTAGCAATATAGCCTAGTTAGAATGCCTAACCTAACTATAGATAAAATAAAATGCTGTCTATTTACAGCTAAGCTATAGAAAGCACTAGGCAATAATAGGCTCTTAGTTATAGTATAAAGGCAGCTATAGCTAGTTGTAAAAGAGAGGATCCTACTTTTATTTTAAACATTACTAAAGAAGAGGGTTATTCTAGCACAGTAGAGAAACGCTTAGATTATCCTGCTTAAAAAGCTAAAAAAAAGCAACTATAAAGTAGTAAAGTTATAAAGACTTATTTCTTTACTATTAACTCTTAGCAAGATCTTTAAAGCTGTTGTAGTAAAAAAAATCTTATATATAATAAAAACATATAGGTTACTTTTTATAAACTACTTTAGTAGAAGAAAATAGTAATTAGTAAAATAAGCGCTATTAATGTTATAAAAACACATCTATAATGCATAAAGATCTAGAAGAGTGCTAAGTCTAGTAAGCTTTAACATAAAAGAGGCATATAATAGAGTATGCAAAGACAGGCTAACCTAGAGGCTCTGTGCTAGAGGGATACTACTAGGCCTAGTACAATAGATAAACGCCTTTTGCTCTAATTATATAGCAACTATTACAGTTAACAGCTACACGTCTAAGAAGAAACCACTGCCCTAGGCAGAGCTTCTATAAGAATTCTTTCTTTCTCTAATTCTGTTTCTCTTCTTTAACGCTAATTTAGTCTAACACTAGATTAATGCTTATAGCAGTTTATTTACCTTTATAAATAACTATAATACTTAAGTAATAAAACTCTTAGCTAAAAAAAATTACATAAAACTCTAAAACATTATTAAAAAAGTAATAAAGTAAAAAAAAAAAAGTAAAGCAACTTTTAAAAAAAATATAACTACTTTAATACACTTTATAAAAAATAAAGGTAAAACAAGTGTAAAACTAGTAAGTGTTAAAAAATAGCTAGTTAAACTAATAACAAAAGCTAAAATCCTAGGCGTTATTATAGATGTAAGGCTAAGATATAAGCAGCACATAGTAAAGGCAGCAGTAAGGGGCCTAAAGGCAGCCCTAGCGCTAAGGCGGTTACAGATAGTCTTCTCTGCTACAGCCTAGCAGCTTTTTAAGTTAACAGTAGCACTAGTAGTAGACTATGCATTAAGTGTATAGATGCACGCGTGCAGCATAATTTTAATAAGAGTAATAAATAGAATATAAAAAATAAAAGCTTAAGCTGTTACAGGCTGCTTTTAGACAGTTACTGTAGCTGTAGCAGAGGCAGAAGTAAGTCTACAGACAGTGCATAAACGCTACATAGTAAGAGCTATTAAGATGTAGATTAATGTCTACACACTGCTAAAAATAAACTCTATGTTAAAATTCTATATTATAGGCTTTTAATAGTTTTAATTACTGCTATAGAAAATTATAGAATAGCTAAAAAAGCTTAATACTAACTAGATAAAAATAATTAATCTACATAGTATACAGCTATAAAACTATTACATTTTAGTAATAATTAAACTAGACTAAGTAAAGGCTATAACACTAGCTAACTAGGGTAATAGTATTAGAATTATAATAAGCGCATCTGTCTAGCTTAGTATAGTAGGGATAGAAGGGGCAATAGACAACATGTAAAGAGGAGCGCCTGCTTAAGCTACTACTTTATCCTTTACCTTAGAACCTAGGACAGAGCAAAACCCCTACACAGCAGAGCTAGCAGCAATGGTGGCAGCGCTAACCTCCCTTCTAACATGCTAGACAGTAGACTAGGTTATTATTCTTACTAGCAGCTAAGCAGCTATACAGGTAATACGCTAACTATAAGATTAGTCTAGCTAAGCTAGCATTAAACAGATCTACAACACAACTTAGGCACTAAAAAAAAGGTAGTGCTTTGTACATATAGTATAGTGCCTAGCAGGAAGCAATAATTTAGTAAAGAAGGCTAAGAAAGCAGTAAGAAAAGCTATAGTAGACAGCAGTGTGCTAACTAGACTCTTTTACTAAGCAAGGTTAACAGTAACTAGGACTATAGTAAGAAACTAAGAACAGAGAAAAGACTTACTAATAAAAGTAAAGAGATACTTGCGCAAGATAGATATAGCTTTACTAAAGAAATATACTAAGAAGCTCTATAACACTTTAACCTAGCAAGAAGTAAAGATACTAGCATAATTATAAACTAAAATAACATAGCTAAATACATACCTGTACTAAATAGAAGCTGTAGACTTAAACATGTGCATATATAGTTAAGTAAAAGAAACTATTTAGCACTTTTTTTTCTAATGCTAAAGATAGGACACACTTTAAATATAAATGCTTTAGCAAATAGAGACTAGAAAAGGAAACCTCCCCTTCTTTCTAAAAGAAAAGGCACTAGTAGACTTAGCAGAATAGTTGCTAGACATTAACATAGTAAAAATAATAGTTAGGTACGCAATAGCAACAAGCTGCCTAGAGCAAAAAAAAAGATAGAAACCTAGAACTATAGAGATAATAGTAGAAAAAAGACGCTTAATACTAACCCTATATAACAGCAGGCTTTACTTTACTTACTAACAAAAAGACTTTAAACACTTAAAGAAGAGACTTTAAAAACACTTACTATAAATTATAATTAGAGGGATATGTAACAACTACGCTAGATAGCAGAGCAGAAGGCATGTAAGGGCTACAAGGAGTTAAGCTATCACTAAGGAAGCGCTTAGGTAATAACGTACTAGTGCCCTCTAGGCTAGAGCCGGGCGTAATAAAGACATCATCATCATCATCTGCTTGTGCGCGATAGCTTGTATCTAAACTGTAACGCTGCTACTGTGTACAGACATCTAAAGTATTTTATTTCTTATATGTTAAATTTACATTTACTTAGATATAGGTGTAGTCTGTACTTTTAAAGTCTTTTAAGTACTAGCTTAACTTCCTAGATGTAGTCTGTAAGGACAGAGCTCTGTACCACTACGCTAATACAACTAAAAAGGTGCGAATAATTAACTAACAGTTAATTATTGCGTACAGAATAGTATATATACCTGTCGCACGTAAGCACCATCTCAGCCTTACATTATCCCCCTTCTTAGCAGACGCATGTCCCAGGCGTCACATGACCTACCCGCAGCTCAGAGGCGCCTATGCGCATGTCTCAGTTACCGGCCAGAGGCTGACCACCTGCGGCCCAGAGGCGCGGGATAAATAACGACGCTTAGTGGCCCACGCCAGCTAAGCCATATACACTAGACCTTCCAGCAGCAACAACGTGGCGCTAGAAGAGGCCGCCTCACGTTTCAGTCTAAAAACTAGCTTAAAGCTGACTAAGGTGGGGATCAAACACTAACTGTACCCCGCTGTTAGTTAATTATTATGTAAGGACAGAGCTCTGTACCACTACGCTAATACAACTAAAAAGGTGTAAATAATTAACCAACAGTTAATTATTGCGTACAGAATAGTATATATACCTGTCGCACGTAAGCACCATCTCAGCCTTACATAGTCTAGCTTATCTTTCTTAGTATAGATTAGTATATTATCTAAGTATACTAGTATAAAGATCTCTAGGTACTTGTTAAGTGCTATGTTTATAACTTACTAGAATATTGCTAGAGCATTAGTTAATCTAAAGCGTATAACTATTATTTTATATAGTCTCTATAGTGTTTTAAAGGCTGTAAGTAGTTTATATTCTACTTTTATCTAAATTTTATTAAAGCTATCTTGTATATTAAACTTAGTAAAGTGCTTAGTTTTTTAGAGTTAATCTATTATATTCTAGATTATAAAAAAAAGTCTTAGTTTTTAATTATATTATTATTTATGTCTTTAAAGTCTTAACAGACTCTTAGTTTTCTATTTTTCTTTAGCGTAAATACTAGAGTAGTTGTATAGTTAGCTTTACTAGCTTATATATGTTTTTTTAACAACATTGTTTTAACACACAGTTTTAAGGCTTCTTTTTAGGTTCTTATTAGAGCTTTTACTTTATAAGTTTTTAAATGTAATTCTGTTTTTAAGTTTATTACATAGTTCTAGAGTTAATGTAGGGGAAGTTCTTCTAGATCTTCTAGTGTCTTAAACATGTCCTTATATTCTTAGTATTTAACAGAAAGTTCTCTAGTTTCTAGAGTAAAGCAGATTATTTTTATTTAACGTACTTTACAATCAAGTTGCTTCTACACCTAAGTTGCTTACTTTTACTAAGACCCTACTAAACTACTTTTTTTATACTAATGTATTTTTAATAACACTACTTAAACATGCTAAAAATGTTAAATATAGCTTACACTCTAAGCTTTTAAATAAAACATAAAACTTTTAAAAAAACATGCTGCAGCTATATATAAAGTCCTTTAAAAAATAATAAATAACTATAGCACTAGACAACCTTTATAAGCTAATTCTATTACTAACTTATAAAGGCTAGGTAATAATAAAAAGTAAGTAATTATTAAGACTATACTTAAGCTATATACGTAGGAATTTTTCTTTTAAATAGCATTTATAGCTAATATAGCTAATTCTTTATGTGCTAAGTGTAATCTAGGCTATGTTAGTGTAAACTAGCTTAGTATGTTTAAAAAGTGTTATCTAGAGCTTAAGGTAACATTTAAGTGTAGTATAGTAATAAAAAAGCTTTTTATAAAAGTTCTAGAGTAATTTAAAGCAGGTTTAGCCTTATATAGAATATTAAAGCTAAGTATAGCATTTAGAATAATAACATGTATAACTTTAGTAAGATAGGCTTTATTATAAGTTAAATATTTATTAACTATACTTATACTTAAAACTTTACTTTAAGCTTTAAATAACACTTTATAAACATACTAGGCTATTTTATGCTAATATAGCCTAGATTACACTTAGCGCGCAAAAAATTAGCTATATTAGCTATAAATACTATTTAAGAGGAAAATCCTTACGTATATAGCTTAAGTATAGTCTTAATAATTACCTACTTTTTATTATTACCTAGCCTTTGTAAGTTAGCTATAGAATTAGCTTATAAAGGTTATCTAGCGCTATAGTTATTTATTATTTTTTAAGAGACTTTATACATAGCTATAGCATGTTTCTTTAAAAGTTTTATGTTTTATTTAAAAGCTTAGAGTGTAAGCTATATCTAACATTTTTTTTTAGCATGTCTAAGTAGTATTGTTAGGAATGCATTAGTGTAAAAAAAGTAGTTTAGTAGAGTCTTAGCAAAAGTAAGCAGCTTAGGTGTGTAAGCAACTTGCCTGTAAAGTACGTTATTATAGTCTAGGACTTTTTTCTTAACATATTTTATAAAGCCTACATTTTCTAGGTTAGATTATAGTAATTTGTTTTCCTACCTAAACTATTAGTGTTCTAGGATTACATAATTACTATGTACGTAGTCTTTGTTTTCTATTCTAGTGTAGAATAGTAGTTAGTTACGTTATTAGTAGTCTCTTTATTAAAAGTAGTAAAAGGCGTATTCTTATCTATGTTTACATTCTGTCTAGGGTGTTTATTTATGTAATAGGGATACCTTACAGTAGGTGCAGTCTAGGTTTTTGTAGGTAGTTGCCTATTCTTCTATAGCATTAGTTAAACTGCCTTAGAAAGTACTTCTAATTAGCTACTACCTAGCTTAATGCTTAGTAGTCTAGTAGCTGCAGCAATACTTATTAGTACATAGATACTAGGTTGCTACGCATTCTATGTTATTAGTTTCTACTGCTATTAGTTATTATTATGTCTATTTTAGGTATTCTTAAGTTCTTATTATTTATAAAGAATATTCTTTATATTAGTAATTTCTTTCTAAGTAACATTTACTTTTATAGAAGATGCATTTATTTTTATTATTTTACAAAATCTGCTGCTTTCTAGGAATTGCTATAGCTAGTAGTAGAGTATTTACTTATTTCTAGCTTAGTTGTAGAACCTTAAATTAGTTAAATATACATTTAAATATTTAGTCTTAGTGTACTATATTTTAAAAAAACTTTTATTATTTTTTTATTAATAGGTTATACTAGACTCTAGCTATTATAGAAATAACAGTATATATTTCTATGTTATTTCCTGCTATTGCTTAGAAGTAAGAGACGCTATAGTTTCTTAGATTATGTTCCTCTAAGCATATCTAACAGGTTCTTTATAGAAATCTCTATGCTAGCGTCTTAAGCTAGAGTCTTATATATTTAGTTATTAAAAAAGAACTTTTTTTTAACATGCTTTTATTGTATTCTATAGTTTAGGCTGTTATTTTGTATCCTTTATAGACTGCAGCTTATGTTAAAGCTTAGTATAGCTTTTAGCTATTACAGACCTCTACTTTCTAATACTTCTATAGGCATTATTTTAATTTGTAATTTCCTCTGCATCTTTAGCAAAGTCTATAGTTAAGTTAGTTCTTAATGTCTTTTAAAGTCAAGACTATTTCTATATCACAGCCCGCGAACAAGAGAGATCTAGAGCTATCTGAACTGTCTCGCAGATGAAGCATCAAGTGTAATGAGGTAGGCGCCCCGCCTGCCAAGCCGATACTATACGACTTTCCCCACTGTACCAAAAGGTACGCACGACAATACTTAAGCTAAGTATTCTCGCATAGTATAATATATATATAGGTAATGCTAGGGTAAGCACTAGCACTAGCGGTTGTCTCTAGCCTAGCCTAAACCTCTATGAGCGAGAGAAGGCCACGTGGTTGACCGTGCCGACCTCGTTACATCAAGTAGGGAAGCAGAAAAGTTGTTATGATACTGTCTAGTGTCCTATAAAGAACAAATGCATTGCGAACCAGAAAATTGTAGTACAGTCAGCTTCCGCAAGAGCATCCAGGCTCAAATCCGGCACTTTTCTTCCTTGAAACATTCTAACTTCTGAAATACATAAGTAGCAGCTCTTAGAGAATTTATGGACAAGTAGTCATTCCAGATCCAATTTCAATGAGCGTTAAAATAAGAACAGAATACAGAGAAGTGAAAGATGCTTATGGATTGAGTGAAATTGTTAGACTAATGTAATGTATCTTGAAGAGCTAAGGTCGGATATTTTTATAGTAAGAAAGACAAGAAATAGAAGGGGTACCGTGAATACATAGTAGAGGTTATTATGCACCTTCTTTGCGAATGGCGCATGGATATTTGCTGGCACATGTTCCAAGTGGCCCTGATTGACCGTTACCGTCACGTAGAGCGGTTCAAGATAGTGGGCGACAGCATCTGCTTTATAACTCCGGGCCAATTGCAATGGATTCATTCCATGCAAATCCAAAGCAGTCAAGTCCACTACAGAGCCAAGGTTAAGAAGTCTCTTGACAGCGTCAAGGTTGCCTTTCGAAGCCGCGTAATGTAATGCCGTTCGGCCGTCTTGATCTGTCTCGTGGAGGTCGAAACCAGACAAACGCAGCATTTCAATCGTCTGAGTTCTTCTACTTTCGACCGCGTAATGCAGCACCGTACGCCCATGCCAATCTGGTAGCATTGCCGGCCGGTTCTGCATTTTGAGGAAGTAATCCACCAGGGCAAGATTGCCTCTGTATAATGCAAGATGCATGACTGATCGGCCGTCTTGATCAAGAGTCTCTACACAACATTGGCTGCCTCTTGAGCAGCGAAGGTAGTCTGCAAGTGTTGCGCTTTTGGACCAGGCAACATAGTGGGCTATTGTCATGCCCCTAAAGTCTTCTGATGTAAAGTCGACATCATCCTGGTGATATTCGATGATTTTCTGAATCGTCCGGTTGAAAAAGTAGTGCAGCGGCGTTCGTCCCATTTGATCTTGCTGCATCAAGTCTGCGCCGCAGCTGAGGAGTAGAGGTGCAACGTCGAAACTGTCTCTCTCGGTCGCAATGTGAAGTGCAGTTCTGATGATGCATCAGTCTCATATGCACGTATGTTTCGGTAAGATTGGGAAGTTGTCCGTACTTACTCGCCAAAATCATTGGTTGCGCTGACGTCGGCCTTTAGGCCGAGAAGTGTACTTACCAAGCGCGAGTTATTAGATCGCGCGGCTATCTGCGATGAGTTAGTGTCATCCGCTGGAGGGTTCATCCTACTATATGCTCACATGTAATACCGTGTCCCCAAAGATAGTCGAGTCTGATAGGCTGGCCTTGCCCTGGACCAATAGCCTTTTTAGCAACGCCCAATCCCCCCTTTCGCAAGCACTGTAAGCAGGACTATCAAACTCCAGGATTCTGGAAGCTTTCATGTGCCACTCCAGACTGACCTGAAAGGGATTATATGATCTATAGGTGATGAATACAGTCATGGACAAATTACCAGGGATTACTCGCCGCAATCGAATCGAACTGGACATGCAGTACCCTTCTCTTTTGGAAAGGACTTTAGTGTACAGAGCACGACGCTCTTCACACCAAAATCTAGCTACTACAAATCCTAACCGCAGGTCGACTTTCATGAAGCCCTGCTCAAAATTGCTCCAGTGTTGGGCTTTGAGGCCGTAAGGCTCAAATACAGTGGAGAGAAAATTTGAAACTCGATTACTAATTGGTAGACTCTGAGAAGCAGGAAGAAGGAGGTGCGGATTTTTCGTTTTTGTTTCCGTTCGACCTTGCCCAACTTCGTCGATGGGGCTATCCTTGTACTTGTCCTTCAGATAAGTGTTTTCCAAATGTCGAAACCCAATGGCGGCGTCCGCACAGATTGTCTGAGATGGCCGCGCTCTAAGCTCGGCAGTGTCACGATGAATGGTCATTAAAAGATTCCTAAAGACTATCAGCATACATCCACAAAATTTCAAATACCCGAAAAGGACAGCGTACATTGTGGTTCCCGATGCAGTATTCCGGAATATTGTATCCCAGTTATCCAAAGAGATATAGAATTTACGCAATTCCCGATCGGACGAAAGCCATATGAGCCTCTCCCATGCATGATGTCTTCTATTCTTATCCAGTGTTCCTCCCCTTTTTTGGATCTTCGTCTTGAATGCACCTATGGTGTCTATGAAGCGTAAGAGATTCGCGCGCAAGTCCGAATCCAGCTGCAGCTCTGGTGGAAGATCCGGACTTTCGTAGAATCGAATGAGACCTAAAAAGGTCCGGTGCAGAGAGCGTAGCTTGATGTTCTGCGAATAAATTTCTGATGGTGCATCTGAGATGTCGAGAATGAAGTTATAGAGGAACTTGCAGGATCCGCTGGCGGCTGCAAGAAGCGTTAGCAGACCGGCGGTGAATGATATTGGGTCCATCGCATGGACTTCGATTGTATGTTTCAGTTGAGCTGAACGGCGGCTGCATCGAAATCCTAAAGTGGCGAGGCGGTCAAAATTCGGGAAGAGAGATATACTAGAAATACATTTTGAATGGAATGAAGGTCCGAATCAGGCTATCCAAAAATCATGGAGGAGTCGTGCTAGCCCTTTTGACTTTGGAAAGGTAACAAGTCACCGCTATCCTTGTGTGAGCCTAGGCGCTTTCGTCCACTTGTATGCCTCGTGAAACGATTGGGAGGCTGGGCGGCAAGGCTGCAACGCAACAAATGCTAGGCAGCAGGCAGCAGGCAGCAGCCACGAGGCTCTCACAAAATCGAGTCCAGGCACGGAATAGGGTAATCTTGTAGCTTTGAAAGTGTCTGGTGCTCCCACCGCGGCCTTCGAACCCAACATTATCTCGCCCTCGCTGATGTTTCAGGATTGAATCGGAACTCCAGTCGTTTGTATAAGTCGATTTCGCACTACCGATGGATGCCTCAGAAAGTCAGATATTCAACGTAGGCGACGACGTATGGGTCTTGTACAACAGTAAGTATCTACCATAGTTCGACGAACACTCGATTTAACACAGTCGATAGACAAATGGTGGGAAGGAAAAGTCTTAGGATTAGAAGGATCGAGTGAACAGCACTATAGGGTGGAAGTGAATAGCATGAAAAGAGCATTGAATTTTGACAAGGACAAAGAGATGAAGGTGCGGGTGTGATGTCTCTGTATTGACGGGGCGCTGGCAGCGAGTCAAATGCTCCAGATGTGCCCGCAACGAAGGACTTCAGTGTTCGTACGTACAGAAGATAGATGCGGCAGGAGACCAGGGACGAATGAGCACATATCGCTATATCTTCTTCCGAAAGCCCTAGATAAAAGCCTGTGAGAGGGGGAAAATAACTCTGATCTCAGCCGGGTGCGCTAGCAACTTTGTATATGAAGACCTGTCTTGAGGACTCGGTAGACCACGTTGGGATATAAATTTCCATTGTAATGCGCGCGCTATTCGCTCGCAGAGGATTGCCATGTTTCGACAATTGTCTCTTGGTTCCCCTGTTTTGGCCCCATTCCCCGCTGGCTTAGCAAGGTCGGATGATGTAATGCCTAGTCGTAGCTCCTGGACCCCTCTGTGGAGCGGTTCCTTCTCAGCAGCACGACCCTTGCAGCTACTCCACGGATTCGCAACGTAGCTCTGTGTATAGCTTTTGCACGGCGTATAGTTACCGCTACAACAGCCATCGGCATATGCATCATCTGGTTCTGCACCCAACCAGGCTAGCCGTGTTGTTAGTATGTTGAAGGACACGCACGGTCCCCTTCCAAGCACTGCCTGTCTCCAGCACCCGTCACGCTCAATGCTCCCGCTCCAACCCCTCTGCCTCTGAGCTCCACCGACTGGCGACAACACCTGGCTCCCCGACACTGGCGAAGCCTTGTAACTCCCCAAGTGAAACAGGAGCTTCATACCAGCCAACATGCCGGTTACCGTTCGTGGTATTCGGTCATGGATCGATCGCACCGAAAGCCCCTCTGCGCACCTCGACATGGCCCGCCCCTCTGCTCTCGACCTGCTTCAACATATGTCCAATCATCTTTTTCACAAGCAGTCCCCGACCCCAAAATACCTCCTCGGGATATCTGGCTTCTGTGCATTGCTGCCGAGCGCTGCTGGCATGAGTCTTGTCGACGTTCTAGTCTCTAGTGTGTAAGTAATGAGGCCCCGAAGCTTGCAAGGTGCCCATTCTTACGTCGAGTAGAGCTCACGCGCAACACCAACTGCAACCAGAGGCTCCACGAAACTGTCCAGACGTGGATGGCGTGTGGGGAGACTTTGCGCTAAGAAGGAGCCTCAGCTCCACATTGTCGGAATGGATGCCGGACACATCGATGCCCAGCCCACGTAAGTTGCCCGTCTGTCTCTGCTGAACTTCGGGTTCTAATGCCGAAGTTCAGAACTCTGGTAGATTAATCCTACGGTCTTCGGCACCTGTTGCCTAACCAAGAACCCTGTCAGGCTCGTGGCACCTTGCGAATTACAATATAAGGATACAAAGGCGTTAATGGGAATGGTATAACATAGCGGACGGAAAAACCATCGATATACCCTATAATGATTTGGTTCGCATATTTGAAATGGAAAAAGTGGATTAGATATAAGGCGCCTATAAGTTTATACGAGAGTCCGAAAGTTATTCCCTCAGCTTGCTACCGATGTTTGCGGTATAAACTACTATTGTCTTAGAATGAGAAGCATTTATTTTTAAAAGAAGCACCACGCTACTATATGAAATCCAGCCCAAACTGCTCTCATACGACTCCACGTCCAGCCATCCTCTTTCGTACGTCCAAGAACCCCAGATCACTGACTAAGCCGCAGGAATTGCACAGATAAAGCAGCATCGAACCAAATAAGACGTATTCAACAATCGTCCAGAGTGACAGCTTCCCATTTTCGTTGCCATCATCCAGGAATGGATCTTCGAAATTCACCATATTCAGTTCATATATTTTCTGCAACTCTTTGGCTCTCTGGGAGTCAGTTCTGCTAATTACATCTCTCAGATGATAAGCGCAAGTACGTGTATGATCGTTTTTAGGGCCGTAACATTTCTCGTAGTGTTGGAGGGCTTCTTCAAGTCTCTTCACGGCCGCGTCTGCTGATACCGTGAAACCTGTCTTGAGCCACACAGCGGCCGTTCTACATCGGACATCCCATAACTTCTTCTGGCTCAATGAGCGCTCGGGGGCGTTGAATTCTTTTTCAAGTCGAGAGTTCAGTTTCCGAAAAATGTCGTCTGCCTTCCTCAGGTCCTCCTGCGTTCCACACTCACAGAAGACACTGCCCAGCCCTTCTTCTATTTGAATCCATTCGGCTTGATCACGGAACCAGTCACTAACAGCTGTTTTCGCCTCTTCGAACGCATTTTCGGCCTTCTTGAGATAATCAGTTCTCTTGCCGCCAGCATGATCTGCTTTCAAGAGCCTAGCATGCAGTAAGAATGCCTTAGCTTCTCCAATGCGCCGATTCACTGCAAGAATGCGCGCTGTATCCTCGTCCAATTTCGGGTTTCCACGCTTGATTATTTCTGGGACACCTCTCTTGATAGTCAACGAGCAGTCTTGCAACGATTTGAGCTGATTCAGAGCTTTCGCGGGGTGTCGCGCTCGTGCGTATAAATCGGACAAGGCGAGCGCGCATAACCATCTTTCTTTGCTCATGTGCTCTTGTTCACACTCTTGAATCGAGTCTTTCAAAAGTGTCTCGGACTTTAACCACTCGCTCTTCCTGGCCCTGGCGAGGGGTGGAAGAGTATGTGCTTGCACGAGCAGACGGATAAGTTCGTACCGATAGGTCCGTTGTCTATACAACCTGTGAGTGAATTCCAATACGCATGATGCATCCTCATAGCGACCCTCTTCCATGAAGACTTGAGCAAAAGTAATAACAGACGCAACCATCCTATCTTGAAGTTCAAATCCAGCAAAACTCTTGCTCTTTGGATGCTCCTTCACAAAGTCCAAGAAACGTTCGAAATGTGGTATGAATCGCAGCTTCAGATGATACGTGCGTTGGTGATTGTCGTCTAACTCTTTCCATTGAGCTTTGTCATCGCGATAGCGGACATAGAGCATGCAGAGAGCAGATCCATGGAGTCTTATCAGGGTCGCAACATCCCATTGTTTCTTAATTCTCCTCCGAACTTCGCGCTGCACGAATTCATGCATGAAATAATTTCTGTCGTTGTCTTTCCCTATGAAGGAACAGTTCTCCAACCTACCAAGCATTACTGCGAGCTTGTCACGGTCTTTCTCCTCGAATTGTGTCTCTATCAGCTCGGACTCTATACGAGCATTGTTGAGGCACGAAAGCTCGCCTAGTAACTTCAGGGTCGGGTTCGTCAATCCTCTGATCGGTCTCTTCTCGTCACAGCGTGCAGTAACAAGAGGCCTAAAAATGTCGTGATTTTCATCGAATAGTTGGTTCACGAGATCTGGAAATTCTGCTCGCTTAGTGGTCAAATGCTGATACATGTCTGACATAGGTATTTTAAACTCGAGCATATGATTAGCAAGCATCTTGATGAAAACCGGTAGTGCGACCTTGGAAAGAAACTTGCTCATCTCTTCATCGGTGAGCACATCTTCGTTGTACCAACGGAAGAGATCCAGAGATTCTTGTTCCCTCAAGTTGTCAACCTCGATACATTGGCCTTCAGAGGGCTTGAGCTTGACGAAGTGTTTCAAAAGACCTCGGTTCGTCGTAGTAATTAGTATCTGACCTGCATGGCTCGGTTCAAGTACAGGCATGAATGCTTTAATAGACGATGCGAACTCTTCACTGTTAAGACCGTCGAGTACGATAAGCCAGGGACCGTTGTCCTTATTCAAAAGCCACGTTCTTACGATATCGATCGCTGAGTCGGGTTCGAAGACCGCGCCGTGCACCTTTTCAGCAATCTTGCGCAACGATTCTAGTAGCTTGTGACGATTTCCGGCTTCAACCCAGAATGTGTGGATTCTGTGCTCAGCCACCTTGGTATTTCTGAAGTGTGACGCATAATGGTGCGCCAGGTGTGATTTCCTTGAAGAGAAGATCAGTACAGTCAACAGCATTCCGGGCGCCACTTACCCAATTCCGCTGATTCCATGAAGTCCGATGATTTTCGATCTCGCGAAACCGGCTGCAATCTTCTTGTCGACATTGTGTCGACCGTACAAAGGATTCTGCACGTAGTCCTGGGTATACGCAAAATCACCCAGAGTAGAATAACACCGTTCGGCCATTTTTGAACCTGGTCGCGTTTTAACCATCGCCTCGGGTTTCCAATTGGACCACATCATCCGTTTGAGAATACTAATCTTCCAGTACTGTTTTTTTCTCACTGCCCTCTGCAGTGGATTATGCTTGTTATCAATCAAACTGAGAGAAGTTTTAGATGCTTGCACAACATGCTCGAGCCGCTCACGAAATCCCTTCTCGCCTACGCAGGGATTCAACAGCACGAAAATATCGACATCAACCTCCCACGAGAAAATTCGCTGGTCCTTTTCTTGTAGCATTTCCTCAATAATTTCCAGAAGTCCATAGAAGCGTTGATCGTTTTCTCCCTTTTTCAGACCCTCGATCCAAGACGCGACTACTGCGGGGTTGTTGTGGAATGAATAGTCAGTCATAACGGTTTTTGGAACTTTCAAAGGGTGGTCTTCATTAGCACCTCTGCGCCGCTCGAATTCTCTATACCCATCGTCAGTCCAGCCATGTTTCGCTACGGTCATCAGGTTGAGGAAGATGCAGGCTAGCGAATAAATATCGAACGTTCGACCATGCTTGCTTGGTCCTACAAAATACTCTGGTGGTCGATAAACGTAAGAGCCAAATCTGTTCTCATCAGTATGAGCTGTTCCACTTGTACCTTCGGAATCCTTGAGAGCTGCATGCCCAAAATCACATATCTTCCATGTCGACTCTTGAGGGTTCCGCTCGAAGAGTAAGATGTTGCTGGGTTTGAGATCATGGTGGTATGCTATTTGAGTCTTGATCTCACGATGAATGAAGGCGACTGCTGATGCAAGGTTCTGAATCGATCTGTAAATGAACTTTTGACGGATTTTGTCTTCAGAGAGCCCATCGGGTGGCTTCCGCAAGTCGAGCCATGATTTCATGTCTCCTGCGTCCGTATGAGGAAAGAAAAGATGCAGGTACTCTGTGGTATCGTCCTCGACTGGTGGATCTTCTGCTCCTGCAGAGAAGCTAGCAAACAATTGGATGATGCCATCGTGTCGCCTCGAGCGGACCGTTTCTCTCTCGCTCAGCATTCTGTCCCATCTCGTTTCATGCCCTTTTTTGACTGCCTTGTAAGCTATGACTTGACCCTGAAGATATTACGTCGTCAAATCAGCTTCCTCGTCCAAATCAACTCGCCAAATAACATAAGCTCACCGGAATATAGCCCTCTGCGTCTAGATGCTCATCCGCAACTTGAACTTTGAACACCTCGCCAAAACTTCCTCCTCCAATCCTCTTAGGCTCAGTTAGAAAAGGGAACCGTAGGTCCCATGCCGCTTCATATTTCCCGTGAGCTTCTGGTCGAAAGATAGGAGGTATGCACCATTGGTGTTTGAAAACATCTTCCGCAATATGGTGAAGGTCTGGACAATTCTGCAGGAACTCTAAAGAGCAATATGGTCCAAAATCACCGTGCATTTTGTCGAATATATCGTCCGTTATGGGAGGATTTGCGTGTGAAAGAGCTACAATCAGTTGAGACCGGTCGAGTAAAAGTAGCACACAGTAGAGCTTGGCTGCTCTACCACTGACAAATTTTTCGAGATTCGTCACATCTATATGTGATAGCGCATCATCGTCTTTGCTTGCTGCGATATCTGCTCGAAGACTATTACGCAACTTTGGAGGGCTATTCTCGCTGAATAGCGACTCGATAAAACTTCGCTTTACGAAACGAGTGTCCCGGTGTTGTCGCTGATAGCTGATGTTGTTCATCTCGGCTTCAATCTCATCTTTTAATTGCTTTTGTTGATTTAAGCCCTTTGCACCTTTCTTCCTAGCCATGTAGAGGTCTGTCGAGCTAGTCAGCCTGCGAGGTACATATATCTTCCCATCGTATCTACAGGGGATAGTGGGACCGGGCCCCTTTTTTTTCCCTGAGCTGGGAGGTACTGACGTTTGACGTCTTTCGAATGGTTATCCCAATTGAAAAATGAAACAGCACAATCCCGTTACGAGAATGAAAATTTTCGAGCATGGTGGGATGTCCTTGCTTAAAAGAACATGAAGAACCTGACCGCCTCGAGCCTCAGCCTTGTCAGATGGGGGGTGGACTCCATTGCTTATTGGGTTGATTAAGGGTGAAATATTGCGTGCAGGAAAACATGGAGGTCCTGCATGACAAACAATTGGCCCGCACAAGCCACAACATGCTTAGCACCTTCATTCCGCAAAACAAATGATAGCCTCGAAGCCAGCTCTCTGACCGAAGGCATACCAGCCTTTTTAAGGCTCCGTGAAGCAGCTCGCTCTGATACTTAAGGCTTGATTAGCGGTGAAGCTTAGGGTGAAGCAAAGGATGCAGCTCACCCTGCCGTAGTAGGACAACAAATGCTGTGTTTCGTGTTATGTGGTACGAGGCTATTGGTGAGATAATTGAACAATAAAATAAAAAGGGGTTATTAAGGTCATTCTAAGAATATCACTTAGGGTTGCATAGAAGATCTAAATATTGTTTCGCACTATTTTCTTAAGCGTTTATAGGAAGCTTAAGAGAGTCGAGCTAATTCTGCAGAGGCAAAATAGGAGATGAAGTAAAAAGCCTCAGGGCTGGCCTAACGTGAGTTGGAGCAAGAATTTAACGGCACCCTAATGATCCTATGACCTTTAACACATACGAATTATATGATATTGTCCCTCGACTGTGGCCACATTTCCCTATAGATTCGAATTAAGTATCTCACAAAGTTAGCCAGTCTTTACTGTACTTTATATTCTGCTTGATTATGTTACGCTGTGTCTAAGGCTTAGCTGCTGTTAAAGATGTGAAAATGACATCAGAAAGCTTCAAACAAATGCTGCAAGGACGTTATCAGAGAGTTGCAAGATTGACCGACAAGGTTTGTGACCGGTGAGCCTGCGAGCTATAAGGCGAGCTGGGGAATTGCGTCATTCTGTCTGATTCGCTACTGTGGTTGTGCAAGGGCGCGCACGCTGGATTACGCCTGGCCAGGCTTGTCAAGGTCAGTCTACTTTCTGGGGCAGAGTCTAGAATTTGGGCGATGAAAAATTTCTAAAAAAATTTCAATTTTCGCATTTGCACTTCGTCTAAACTGTCTTCATCTATAATAGCTTGTAACTCAATCACGAGTTACTTAGAAGCAGGTAGTAGTACTGTAATATTACTTAAAAGAAGCTGCAAAAGGCTGTATGACTCGCAACAGGATATGCTCTCCATTTTATATACAGAATCTCGTATTTCAGCTATAAGGGCTCTTTCGCGATATTAGTAGACCACGTCGTGCTATATCTCTTCCCGTCAATGGAGCATCGGAAGAGGGCGTAACATACGACAAACCACTCAGCCACGCAGCACTGTGCAAAGCCTCTAGCGATCTCCATGAATCTCAGGTCTGTAATTAGACCTTCGTAAACCTGATTTGACTCTATCCTCTCAACATGAAACTGCCTTTAATTGTTGTTTTCTGTTCATGAGCTAGAAGGTGCCTCTGCGTGCCCAGAGTCAAGCAGGCGAACTACGAATCTAGATGCATCTATGTGGATCGAATGACTTTATCAAAATAAGTAATTAAATGCGAAACGAGTACGAGCTGAAAAGCAAGTTGTTTCGTGAGCTAACCGACGATGGCTGGACAGCGTAACACGAGAAGCAATCAGACGAAGGTATAAGTAAAAAAGTGCGAAAGCACGACAGAAAGGCGAAGAGACTACAGGGTTAAAACAGAACGGATGGAATCCGTCACCCATCCCGTGCCTAGACTCTATTATAATGGTAGGCAAACTTTTAGGTTTTAACCTAAACTTGCCCCCGCTAGTGTTTTTTTTACAAAAATGTACAGGTGCGGTGGTGTTTTGTTGTAACCCTAACTGCGCGATAGATTTTGATTTTCCTGCGCGCAGGCATCGCCCGCACCGGGCTCCTCTGCAGGTTTGCCGCACCAGCTACCAGCGCCGCCAGCAAACCACCACCTTAGCGACCACAACAGCAACCACAACTGCTAACACAACACAGTTCTCTACTTCCTAGCTGTGCTTAGGGCATTAATGCTCTAGCGCAGCGACAGCGCAGCTAATTTTATTATTCCTTTTGCAGGGAAACGCGCACAGGCTCTGCAGTTCGTGCAGCAGCGACAAGCCCGCGCCCGCAGACTACAACTACAACCACAACGACTACAACAACCACTAACACAATAGGTTTCTCCACCTTCTAGCTGTGCCTGGGACATTAATACCTTAGCCTAGCAACTGTGCATTAGATTTTGATTTTCCTTTGCAGCGACGCGCGCACAGACTCTGCAGTTCACACAGCAGCTACCAGCCCCCGCCGGCAGACCACGACTACGACCACGAACGACTACAACTACCACATCCTCCTCAACAGGTTTCTCTAATTTCTGGCCGTGCTTAGGGCATCAATACTTCAGCCCAGCGACGGTGCAGTTGATTGTAAGTTTTCCTTTGCAGGGTTCTGCGCACCAGCTTTGCAGTTCGCGCAGCAGCTACCAGCCCCGACTGACTGTAGACCACGACCACAACCACAACCACCGCCACCTCAACAGGTTTCTCTACTTTCTGGCTGTGCTTAAGGTATTAACACCCTAGCCTAGAAATTGCGCAGTTGATTTAGACTTTTCCTTTGCAGGGACGCGCGCACAAGGTCTGCATTTCGCGCAGCAAGCTACCGGCTGTCGACCACGACTACAACTACCACCATCACCGCAACTACGACTACCAACACCACCACCACCACCACCACTACCAACGCAGCAGGTTTCCCCACTTCCTAGCTCTGCTTAGGGCATCGACACTTCAGCCCAGCGACTGTGCAGTTGATTGTAAGTTTTCCTTTGCAGGGATGCGCGCACTGGCTCGCTGTTGGCGCAGCAGCTACCAGCCCTGGCTGTCGACCACAACTACCACCATCACCACCACCACCACTAACGCAATAGGTTCCTCCACTTCCTAGCTGTGCTCAGGGCATTGATGCCCTAGCCTAGCAACTGCGCAATTGATTTTGATTTTCCTTTACAGGGATGAGCGCACAGGCTCTGCAGTTCCGCCGTTGGCCACGACTACAATCACGACTACAACCACCACCACTACCACTACTAACGCACTAGGTTTCTCCACTTTCTAGCTGTGCTTGAGATATCGATGCCCTGGCCTATCGACTGCGCAGGGCGAAGCACTACTCGTACATGCTCGCTAGGGTCGCATACTGCATACGCGTGTTAGGGGTTAAGAAGCTACTTTAGTTAGGTAAGCGCAAAAAGCAGATAGGTAAAAGAATTCCTAAGCATTTCTTAGTAAAGTATCTCTTTCTTGTTTATATAGTCTAATAAGTTAAATATTTATTTTGCAAGTGTATAGAAAGTGTTAGGCGTTAGCAGACAGCAACCTAGATCTAGAGGAGACAGCACTTGTAGTAGGCTCACTGCGGCAGTTGTTACTGCTAGCAACACAAGAGAAGCGCGCAGTAGTGTACTATCGCAGCAAAGAATAGTGTTAGAAGATAGTAGAAGATTTTAGCTGTAAATACTATTGCATAGACGTTTCTACTTGCGCTAAGCGGGTAGAGTTGTAGCTTGGCAATATTAGGCTAATTATAGCTCTGTAAGCGCTAGGGACAGGAGTTAATTGCTCTAGGGTAGTGTATATATACTACTTGTAGAGATCCTGTAGAGTATAATTAACTTTGTATAAGAGAAGAGGTGTAAAGAGCGAGCTAGAGAGAACATATACTAAGTTGTTATCTATAGTAGATAATAGTTTTATAGAATAAGAGTTGCTTAAGCACAGTAACAGCTTCTATGTATAGAGAATAGAGATATTTTTAATTAGCAGCAGAGAGAAACATACGTTAACAAACATAGTATATGTAAGGTTAGCAGAAGCTAAGCTTTTAACGCTGCTAGATTAGAAAGAGGTACTTTGCAATAGTTACATACAAACGTCTATAATTAGTGCTAGTGTAAAAAAATGCTTTACGCTTTAGTAGATTATAGCAAGTTGTAGCAAATTACTGTAATTTCTAGTATATTACAGCAATTTACAGCAACCTGCAGCAAATTACAGCAAATTACAGTAAATTACAGTAAATTACAGTAAATTACAGTAAATTACAGAAAAGTATAGCAAATTGCAGCAAATTACAGCAAATTATTGTAACGTATAGTAAATTATAGTAAGTTGCAGCAAATTCCTATAAAGTGCAGCAAATACTAGTAGACTATAATATATTATAATAGTATAACTCTAGTAACGTTTAGTAAACTGTTACAATCCTTGCTTTGTAGAAGCACACGGGTTAATATTACTTCCTATGGGAGTATAGGGCGGGGGGTAGGGGCCGACGGTAGGGTGTACAGTCCTACGTAATGGCTACTAGGCTTATGGAGGATAGTAGAGTGACCGGATCGTGGTTTGTCCCTATGGCGGCAGTATGGTGGCCGGGTCAAACGGTCCTGTTGGACAGAATTAGAGGTATATATAGTGCAAGATATACAAATAGTATTGCAGCTCTTTAGAAAGCTAGAATGCTACTTAGTCTATGTAAAGAATAAACTAAACGTTAAACACACCTTCTAAAGATTATTTAAGGTTAAACTATATACATGTCTAGAGGTGCTAAGAACAAGTTAGACAAGTTTCTTAAGTTAGTAGCACAGCTAACTTGCTTAACTTGCTTAACTTGTTAGGGCTCGCAGCCTTCTTCCTTACTAGATGACGCATTCATCCATAACTGCAGGCAGCTGCGCTGCCTCCGCGTCTTCTGATTGGTCCGTAAGCGAGCCCTGCCCCAACCTAGCTAGATTGTGGAGCACTGTCGGTGGAGTTACGTTGGTCCAACCATAGACCGTAACACGCTGCCCCTCCTCCCTAGCGGCGTCCTCGCCGCTCTGCTCACACAACTGCGTTAGTAAGAGTTTGTTTATAAGGTAGGCGTTTACCTGCTAGAAGGCGTCCTTAACATCCATCTTTCTTAAGCTAAATAGCTTGCTAGTCCTGCTTATCCTGTTGTCCTTACGCTGCCCTCTGTTTTAATCTGCTTTATTAGATAAAGATAAGGCCCTGCAACACTTACTAGTTATTAAGGTTATTTTACATGCTAACCTTGTCCTTAGACAGGTGCATAGAGTGTGTAAAAAAGAATAATTAGTGCAACACTTTTGTCTCTAACGCTGTGTAGGACTAGTTAGAGAAGGAAAGGGAGAAACTTCTGCGTTCTACTAAGGCTTTAAGGGTCTAGGACTAAGAGCTTTTTAAGGAGTAGTTAGCGCAGCTCTAGAAGCAAATCTGTCTACTAGAGGAGATAACAGAGGTAAGGGATAGAGAGCGTTTTAAACAGAATTGTATCTAAAAATTGCTAAATCTGTTAGAGGCTTAGTGTGCAAGGTATTTAAAAAGAGACCTCTTCTTCTTAGACAAGATAGAAGCTCTTAAGGCTAAGGTAAAGGGCTGCTTACCTCCTTAGCCCTTATTAGTAAAGACTTGTCTTTAAAGGCTGCTGCTATCTAGTAATAACTTAGCTATTTCTTTTAAGATAGGTGCCTTGTTGCCTAGCTAGTTTCTTTTAGACAAGTCTAGAGGTACTCCTGTACTAACTGCTGCGTATTCTGCAAGTTTTTAGTAGGTTCCTAGGTGTTTTTACTAGCAGGCTATCCTTTCTATTTTACTAGAAATTCTTTTCTGTTTCTGCAGTTGCTAATAATTTATTTTACTTTATACTTATTTTCTGTCTCTTCTTATTCTTATGTGAAAAAAAGGGATTTCTTTAGATACTTTCTCTAGTTTAGAAACATAAAACTATAGATGTATCTTTATGTGTAAGAGAAGCTTTAGCTTGTAGTTGTTTTATTAGGTTTATAAAACTTTATAGAGTTTTATTCTTCTTTCTGCTAGCTCCCTTGAGGGTCTAGGTATTTTAAGGTTTTTAGTTTTAAGGTACATGTAGTCTCTTAGGTGAATTTCTAGTCTAGGTTGTTGTAATTTATTTGCATATTATTCTATTATTTTCTAGCTAGATTTAGTGTTAATTACTAACTTTTTATATATGCTTTATAGATTTAATAGTTAATTAATTAATTTAGGTAGATTTATAGGCTAATTTCTGTGTAGCGTAAAATAGGAATTATAGCTAAAGTTAGCTTTATATAGCGTTTCTTTTATTATAGCAGATTCTACTGTGTTAATAGCTAGTTATGCTATTAAAAGCTATTCTGTCTAGTTGTTCTAACTATAGAAGACATATTTTCTTAAGTATTTTTCTACTTTAGCATTTACCTATTTAGTTTGTCTGTCTGTTTGTAGGTAATATGCTGTAGATAACTTATATGTTATGCTAAGATGTTTTATAGCTGCCTTCTAGAAGTTACTAGTAAACAGCTTGTCTCTGTTAGAGATAATTGTAACGATTCTCGTTCCATCTCGGGTCGCCTAGAACCTATCCGAAGGGTCCCCGTATCAGCTCTGACCCTGACTCGATTCTCATGAATCGTCAGGTCGCCCGGAACCTCCGGAAGGCCCCCGTATCGGTCCCGACCTCGACCTGGCCCCGACTCTGCCCTGCCCCCTGCTGTACCTCTATTCCCTCATGTATTTAGTCGCACCTCGCCCCTGTAGCTAGCTTAGTAGTTTTCTGATATCCTTTTGTACAAGGCCTATAGGTGTTAATGGCATTCCTAGGTTCAGAGTCCCCACGCACTCCCATATGCCTCTAAGTGGATTCCCTTCGCATTCGGACCTATTGTCTTGCCTGCGCCGTTACAATAATAGCTTTAAGGCATCTATGCACTAATATCACATTTTATTTAAGTTTATAAATAAATTTTTTAGCTATAATAGTTTTTTCTAATAGCTATGTATGTAAGTACTTTATAGTTTTATTAAAAGCTATTATTATTATATTGCACATTCTCTCTATTCCTAGTTCTTTAGACAGGGGAAGTCTTGTAATAAAGTCTATAGTAATTATTATCTATAGCTGCTTTAAGGCTTTAATTAGTTAAAGGTATTTATATGTTTTATGTCTTTAAGGATTATTTTTATTACACGTGTTACATTCTCTAAGTATCTTTATACATAATTGCTTTATCTTAGGTATGTGTTAAAGTATAGCAGCTTGCAGTTTTTTCTATAGAGTGCCTATTCTAGAGCGTCTAAACATTAGAGAGTTATAGTATTTACAGATTAGGTTTTTTTATCCTTATTTGCTTATAGTAAGCGCGTAAAGCTTCTTAATAAGTCTAAGTCTATTATATACCTATTCTTCTTTTGTTTTCTTAAAGAGGGTAAATTTTTTAGTTTTTTTTTTTCTATTAAAATAATCTAGTCTACAGCTAAGAGCGTTAGCCTGTTAGTTCTGTGCTTCTAAGACATGCTTAATAATATAATTAAACTAGGCAAGCTTTATTGCTTATCTTATGTGCATTAGTAAAAGTTTCTTTATAGTTAGAAACATAACTAGATTTATGTAATCTGTTATAATGTTAAAGAGTTTAGCTATTTTATATAATTTAGTTGCCTATACTTATACTACGTTTAGTATTGCTTTTAATTCTTTATTAGGTACACTGTAGCCTACTTTAGGTTCTAAGAATTTAGCAGAATAGTATGCTACTAGGGGCTATTTCTTGTTTTTTTGTTTTTAGTAGAGTGTAGCGCTACTTCCTTCTAGAGATGCGTTTGTGTGGATTTTTATGTCTAGCTATAGGTTATACATCCTTAGTACTAGCTTAGCTATTATGCTATGCTTAAGTGTTTTAAACACTTTATTTATTAGTAAAGTCTAAATAAATTTTATAGTTACTTATTCTTTTATAGTTATGTCTATTAAAAGTAAGGTAATTTTTAAGTAATCTTTAATTATTTATCTAACATAGCTTAATAGTCTAAGGAATTCTTTTACCTTTTTAACTGTTATAAGTTTTAGCTATTTTAGGACTTTTTATATCTTAGCTACGTTAATCTTTATTTTATTGCTATTAATTATAAATCTTAAGTATTTTATTTTAGTAACATAAAATTTACATTTTAAGAGCTGTAGGTAGAGTTTATATTCTTATAGTTTTTCTAATAACTACTTTTTATACTTTTTATACATAATCTTCTAAGCTGTCTTTTAAATAGATAAGAACGTTGTCTAGATATACTAGAGTAAAGACATTAAGATATAAGTTAAAAGCTATGTTAATAATTCTTTAAAATGTTACTAAGGCGTTTATTAAGCTAAACAGCATTACTAGTAGCTTATATAGTCTTTATAGAGTTTAAAAGGCTGTAAGCTATTTATTTTTTTCTTTTATTTATATTTTATTAAATCTATCCTGTATGTTTAACTTTATAAAGTACTAAGTTTCTTTTAGTTAGTTTATAATATCTTATATAATTAGAAAAGTGTGACGGCGTGTACCGCCTCACATGCTCTGCGGCATCAGCTCCCTCGCTTGCGCAACGAGTAGCACGCTAGTGCTACGAGTAGCGCCTTAGCAGGGGGCACACATGTATATTTAAACTCGCAGAGCAGCTCCTCTGCTCCTTAGTTTAATCTAGTTGAGTTACACCACCTCTTGCTTGTAGCTTGAGCATGCCGACCGTGACACCTAGTATATTTGTAAAGTGTTATTTAAAGCTTAAAGTAAAGTTTTAAGCGTAAGTATAGTTAAGAAATATTTAGCTAATTATAAACCCTATCTTGCTAAAGTTGTACATGTTATTATCCTAGATGCTATACTTAGCTTTAATATTCTTTACAAGGCTAAACCTGCTCTAAATTACCTTAGAACTCTTATAAAAGGCTTTCTTATAGTTATACTTACGCTTAAACATTACTTTAAGCTCTAAATAACGCTTTACAAACATACTAGGCTAGTTTATATAAACATAGCCTAGATTACGCTTAGCGCGCAAAGAATTAGCTATATTAGCTATAAATGCTATCTAAGGGGAAATTTGTTGCGCATATAGCTTAAGTATAGTCTTAATAATTACCTGCTTTTTTTTATTACCTAGCTTTTATAATTTAGCTATAGAATTAGCTTATAAAGGTTATCTAGCGCTATAGTTATTTATTATCTTTTATAAGACTTTACATATAGCTATAGCATATTTTTTTAAAAGTTTTATGTCTTATTTAAAAGCTTAGAGCGTAAGCTGTATCTAACATTCTTTTAGCGCGTCTAAGTAGTGTTGTAGGGAATGCATTAGTGTAGGAAGGGTAGTTTAGTAGGGTCTTAGTAAAAGTAAGCAACTTAGGTGTGTGAGCAACTCGCCTGTAAAGTACGTTATATTATACTATGTTAAACATAAGATAGTGTGAAGCTATGTAGAGCACTAAAGACATGAGGAACTGGATTGTATTGCTAAAGAAGAGCAACTACAGGTTTATATAGTACTAGATGAACCCATCATGTGACTTAAGGCCACCAATAGCTCTAGGCTGCAGCAGATGGCATTGCTAGGCAGCAGTACGCTAAAGGAGTTTTGGTGGCTAGCGCATGGAGAGCTCTGTAACTGCAAACAGATAGTTATTACTAATATTTATTTAGTAAAGCGCAACTATGCATTTATTAGAATAGTTATATTATTAACTACACTTTTAGCATTTACACTTTTAGAATCTTCTAGAGAGTTTTTTTACTAAAGTGCTAAGGGTTTAATTATAAAAAGAAAACTTTTTTTTAATGTTTATTATATATCTTTAGATCTAAGTCTTTTCTTTATATTTTTTAAAAATTATAAGGTTCTGCAACACCTAATTAAGGCTACTAAAGTCTTTAATAACTACTTTTTAGTATGCTTTACAGTAGTTTCTTAAAAAATAGTTTTCTTTATATTACTAGTAGAGTTTATTATTTAATCTTTCTAATATTTTCTTATTTATAAGGCTGTATTTAGTAGTAATAGCTTTTATTATTATAGTAGTATTTTTATTCTCTTCTTTTTAGAAGTCTAGGTAATTTTAGCAGAAATGTCTTACTTTTCTACAGTTTAGGTAGGCTTTATCCTTTAACTACTTTTTTTATTCCTTAGTTAAGAGCAGATTATTACATTTAAAAACTTAGCTTTTTTTTAAAAAGAGGCTTTATATATGTTTTATGTAACTAAGGTCTATTTGTTTTTTATTATACTAAGAGGACTTTTTTTTTCTAGGAATAAACTTTAGTTTCTAAGAAGTTTTTTTTTACTACTTTTCTCTCTTACACTTTTTATATTTGTTATTATAAGTTATAGCTTACATAATAAAGCTTTTAAAAGTAGTTAGTTTATTATTATATATAAATTTATCTTTAATTATGTTGCTTAGTTTATTATAGAACATCTAGTAAAGGGCTTTTTAATCTGTCTAGCTATAGATAGCTAGCTGCTCTCTAATGCGCACTGTATAATTTTAGGCTGTGCCTTTTTTTTATCTTAAAGTGTCTAATTTATTAGCTGCAATTTTCTATTTATTTATAGTTTTATAAACAGCTGTTAGGGCTTTTTTAAAGGCCTTAACGCTACTAAATACTTTTTTAGTCTTAAAAGTTAGTGTAGTGCTATTAGCTCTAAAGTCTATCTAATTATCTGCATGTAGCTAAAACTAAATTATAAAGAGGCCTTTTAGGTGTAATCCTATCTAAGATATTATTTCTGCATTAGTCTAAAGTGCTTCTTTATTATACTGCATATAAAGGTAGTATCTAGTAAAGAAGAGGCAAAGGTCTTTTAGAAATTCTTTAAAAGGCTTTAGAGAGGCTAGTCTTAAAGTCTTTTTAGCTATAATACTTATTTTCTTAGTTAAGATGTTCTAGAGTTTAGCTAGCTCTACTTATAGTGCGTGTATCTAGTGCGCGGAGGTAGTAGCTTGCTAAAGGTTTAGTAGTAAAAAATTATTAAATTTTACTACTTTCTAGTAAAGGTTCTTAACTTTCTTTTAAAAGTTTATTAGTTTATTAATTTTGTTACTAATTTGCTAGAGTTTCTTAATGTTAACTTAAATTATGTTAATCTGTTCTGCTAGAACAGCTTTACTTTATATTAAAACTTCTATAGATCCTAATAAAGCTGCATAGGCTATGTTAGAATCTAAATTATGTTAAGTAGTTATACTTTTTAAAGAGAGGTTAGTGTTTAATGTTACAATTCCTGCTTTAAAGAAGCACGCAGGTTAATGTTGTTCCTAGATAAAGGAGGACAGGGGAAGAGAGGCTAACAGCAGGGTGTACAGTCCTATATAATAGCTATTAGGCTTATAGAGAGGGGCAGGGTGACTAGATTATAGTTTGTCTCTATAGCAGCAGTATAGTAGCCAGGTTAAACAGTCCTGTTAGACAGGATTAGAGGTATATATAGTGTAAGATATACAAATAGTATTACAGCTCTTTATAAAGCTAAATGCTACTTAGTTTATGTAAAAAATAAACTAAACATTAAACACGCCTTCTAAAAGATTGTTTAAGGTAGGACTCTATACATGTCTAGAAGTGCTATAAACAAGTTAGGCAAGTTTATGCAAGCCTGCTAAGCGCTGCTCTATAGACTCTCTTAGACTTGTTAGACTTGCGGCCTTTCTTCTTATTAGATAATGCATTCTTCTATAACTGCAGGCAGCTGCGCTGCTTCTGTATCCTCTAATTAGTCTGTGAGCGAGCCCTGCCCCAACCTAACTAGATTGTGGAGCACTAGTGGTGGAGTTACGTTAGTCTAACTATAGACTGTAACAAATCTATATACTAGGCCTTTAGTATAAAACAAGATTTAATATTAAAAGAGATTATATATTATTATCTTTTAAGCATAGTAAGTTCTATGAATAGAGCTACTATATAGTTAATGTTTAATTCACATGCTACAGCTCTTCTAAGTATGCTGTTAGTTAACGTTTTTCTACTGCAGCTAGTTAGTTAGGTCTAAAACTTTAGTGCTATTTTTTATAATAAAGGTACTATTAAGAGGACATATAAGGTTTATAACAACATCTAAATTAAGCAGTTTAGGCTTAGTAAAGACTTTTTATTTAATACTTCTACTATGTTTTTTAATTATCTTTAGCTAATATAGAGCAATTAAAAAACAGCAGGGTATATTTAAAGTGTCTGTTATAAGCAGCAGCTTGCTTGCTGTCTATATAATTGCTATAACTAAATAGTTAGCTTTCCTGCATATTTCTATATTCTTTAGGCTCTAACTTATATAATTATGAGAACTTATTAGAGTAGTCTTAATAGTGTTAAGTGTTTTTTAAATATACTTTATAATATTACTTACTAGAAGTAAACTAGTATTAACTATAATACTGTTAAGTATTATGTAGTTACTCTACTTATCTAGTTAAGTTAGAATACTTAGATTCTTTTCTTTTTCTATACTAAAATAGCTTATTAAAGTTATTTTACTAAAATAATTAGCAACTTTAATACATTTACTTATAAGAAATTACTAGGCCTAGTTAATAATGCTATTTATTGCCTTACACTAGTGCAGTATGAAGAGGTTTTTAATAGTATCTAGCTAAGCATTTTTACATACTAGGCTTAGAAGGGCAGTGCTTTTATTACTAGTAATCTTATAACACTTTATTAATACTTTTAAGAAATTTAGGTATTCTTTACGCTTAAGCGCGCTATTAAGTTTAGTAATATTAGCTTAATTTACTAAATAGTTAATCTATTAATTATCTTATTTTATAGCAGCAACTAATAGCGCTATAGTCTTAAGATGCTACACCTACAGTAGCTTCTTATAGATAAAGTGTCTAACTTAGAACTTCAGTGTGCTATTCTAGCCTCTAGTGTAGTAAATATTACTAAGTAAAAAGATATATTTAAATCTATTAACCTTACACTTAAGCATGTAAACTGTATGTATAAGCTAAATATGCAAAACCTAAAGAATAGAACATATAATGTAAACTTAACATTTAACTGCCTAGCACTAACTAGTAAACATACTACCTATCTTTAAGCTAGCCTAAAGTATAGTTTTAGTAAAAAGCTAAAAAATAATTATACTTATTAGTCTGTTACCTAAGAGGTTTTTACACTAGTAAGTTAGCTTTAAAAGAAGAAAGAGATATATTCTTACTTATTTAATGCTTAGTATAATGTAGCAGTAATAAGTTTTAATATTATTTAAATAAGTCTTAATAAGCTTAATAAGAAAGTTATAAAATTTAACTAGAATATTATTTAACTAGCTTAAAGTATTTTGCTAAGTCTTATTATTATTAACCTAGAGTTAATTAACCCTAATAAGGCTAAGTTTATCTACACTGCTGTATATGCTAAGGCAGTTAACAATATCTTCTATGCGCCTTTAGACTCTAAAGATACTAACTAGTCTAATATAGACATGTTATAGCTATCTTAGTTACATAATATTAAAGGTGTATAGTGTACTTATAAGTTAGTCTAATTTATCTATTTATTCTAGCTATGTAATGCTATAATATAGCTTTATAGAAGTTTATGTATATAGAAACTACTATAAGAAACTTAACCTAAGCTAACTGCCTTTACCTTTAAACTAGTCTATTTACCTGCGCTGCAGCTTAACAAGGACACTAGCCTAGGCATAATTTGCATAGAATAAGATAGAAAGTAACATTTTCTAGAGGAACTAACTTATAAGGCTAGCTGCTGCATTCTGCAGGCCCTCTACAAGCGCACAGAGCTGCCTAGAGCCCTAGAGGAGGGCAATGTTAGGATCCTTAGCCTCTACTATAGCCTAGTAGAGGCAACTGCAGCATTAGAGCTTACTTATTTTATGTGCAGCCTCTTAGGCCTAGAGCTGTTAAGCGCTTATCTAGCGTAACTTCTTTAGTAGCAGAGATAAAAGCATATGCTTTAGACTAAATATGTTGCTCTTACTAATATTACTATATTACTTAACATATATTTAAACTATTGCAGCTGTGTTTTTTACTTACTTACACCTCTTAGCTTAGATAAAGTTTAGTAAGATTTAAGTAGTAATAACAACTTTAAGTTAGGCTACTAGCTTTTTTTTAGTAAGCAGCTAAAGCAGATCTTTTAAATTATACTTAATAATAAAGACATATTTAAAGACCTTAGTAGTGTTAGGTTTAAACTGTGTAGTAAAATTATAAAAAAAGTAAAGGAATATAGTAAAGATAAGGTAGCTACTAGGCGCTAGCATCTTTTTCTAGGTCTAGAGAGCTTGTTAATAATAGGTAAGCATAATAGTGTTAAAAAGGTAGATAGTAAAAATAATGTTAAACTTAATAAAGCAGCTAACACACACTATAATAAAGTTTAGAAGGTCTCTTTATATAACACTAGCTTTAAAAAGAAACACCTTCTAGTTGTTCTAGCTAGCTAGAGCGCACGTAAGCTTTTTATGTGTAAGGTAGGTAAAAATGTTAATGTTAAGAAAGCTTTATACTATATTTACACCTATATAGACGCTGTTACCTACTATAAGCTTTATAGCAATAATAGCTCTTCTAGTGCTAGTGCTAAGGTTAAGTATATTCTTATTAGCTTTTAGGCAGGCTATTACTAGCGCAGTAGAGGTATTATAGGCTTATAGTATACTAGTAAGGTCTACCTTACTAATAAGTAGTTAGTACTTCTTACAAACTTTATAGACATTTTTGTAGTAGACTATAGTTATAGCTAGCACATGTAAGGTAGATAGTAGTTAAAATAGATAGCTTAAAAAAGTAAAAAGTAAAGTTAAAAAGTAAGTTAATGCCTTATTTACTTTACTTTATTAGTTTTAGACATGTATAGATTATAAGTAGTAGCTTACTATTAGATAAAAAAGTAAAAAGTAAGTTGTTGCGTTTACTAAAAGGTTAACCTTCTAGCTAGCACAGCAGAAGAATATATATAGACAGATAGCTGTACGCGACACACCCCCTAGCTTAAACTGTGGAACAAGAGAGGTGAAACATAGTAAAACAACCTTAACACACCCTTCCTCTAGCCTAAGCAACAGAACTTAGAGACAGATCTAAATACAAGGTAGCCTCTGTAATAGGCGCACTGCCTAAATGCTCTTTGCTAAGCGTGGGAATTAAACACGCAGTGCTCTAGGATAATGCAATTCTATTAGTAGAGCAGGGGTGCGCAAATTTTTTAAGCGCTAACTATCTACACTATGCTGCAAACTAGGCTTATAACTGTTGCGTTTGCTAAAAGGTTAACCTTTCAGCTAGCACAGCAGAAGGATATATATAGATGGATAGCTGTACGCAACATAAGTAGTAAAAAGTAAAAAGTAAAAAGTAAAAAGCTATTAAGTAAGTTAATGCTAAAAGTAAAGCACAGAAGGTTAGTGCTAGAGGTAATGCTAAGAGTAAAGAAGAGTAGAAGGTAGAGAAACAGCCTGCCTTTATATGCTGTAAAACGCTAGCTGTTAAAAGCAGTTACTATTATGTGTATAGCAGGTGCTAGCTTAATTAGTAGGCGCAACTTATGTTAAGATAATATAATTTATAAAACACCTTAAATAAGTAAAAGAAGAATAAAATTAGCTTAAAAAGAGTAAATAAAGTAAATATTATAACTATAGCTATGTCTATAGTTATAAATAAAGTAAATATTATAACTATAGCTATGTCTATAGTTATAAATAAAGTTATAAGCGCAGTAACACTTATAAAAAAAGTAGTAGTTATAAAAGTAAATATAAATATAACTATAAAGGAAAAATAAAATTAGCTTAAAAAAATAAATAAAGTAAAAAAAGCTATAATTATAATAAAAACTACGCGTAAAGTTATAATAATAAGTGTAATTATAAATGTAAGGATAGACATTAGCTACAATATACACGCTTAATATTATAAACTGCCTAATCTAGAAAGGTTGCAGCCCTTACTATAAAACACTAGACCTAGTGCGCTTAACTGTCCTCTATCCTCTTATGCTCTTTACTACTAACCTCTACTATAGTGTAAGTTACTTAGTAGAACTTACTAATTAGATTACTACACTTAATTACTTTTACTACTTTTTTTTACTTTAAATAATAAACTATGTTGTGTTTTAAATTAAGACTAACCTACACTATTTATTACTGCTAGCGCTAGCTAACGTGCTTCTAGTGTGCCTAGACAAGCTCTATAACCTGCATAACAACTTTTATTACTCTCCCCTCTAAAATAACTACTAAAATAGCCCTAAATGCTGTGCTTTTAGAGTTAGTAATATACTTCTCTATGCTCTACTATTACTATAATCCTTTATCTAATACAGCTGCACTAGTCTTTCTCTAACTTTACTCTTAGTAAGCTAAAACCTACACTGCTTTTATAATATACTATTAAATTAAACTCTATATAACTATATATTTATAGCTAAGAAAGTAATATTAGATAACACTTATCTACATAATAAAGTTCTAATAAATAAAAATAAAAGAGAGGCGCTTTTAGTTATAAGTGCTAGACTAGGTTAGCTACTATTATTATACTACATAGTAACATTAAGTAAAGACAAAAGATTTAATAGTATATGTGCTAATAAAAACAATATATCTATAGTTATAAAACATAACATTGTAGACAACTCTAATGTAGATAGCAGACATAGACCTGTAGGGCTAATAGAGACAGGCGCCTCCTCTACAGACAAGACGCCTACAGAGACAGCAGTAACTGCTGCTTGCCTATAAATGCGCTTATAATAGGCTATATGTAATTAAAAAGCGTGTGTAGCTTATAATATAACTTAGTTATCTTTATCTCTTAAAGTAAGTCTTAAAAGGAGTAGAGAGAGTGCTACTTTACTAAAAAGTAGTTAAATTTAATAATAGTCTTTATTACTTTTTTTTTATATATGTTGCTTAAGGAACTGCTACTAATAAAGCGCATAAACACTATTTATAATACTATAAAAAAAGGCGTAAAAGCTTAGCCTATATGTGTTAAGATATTACTACTGTAGTAAAACACTAGTATTAAAAAAGTGTTTTTAAGTAAATGCTATACTAAACTTTATAGCATTTTAAGCTTTTTTAACCTTTATAGGCTAGTTTTTATTAGAACTTAACTAGTATAAAAAGAGATCTAAGTAGTAGAATAAAGACTTTATTAACTATAAATATAAAAGAACTAGGCTTTTATAATATGTTCTTATTATTAATATAAATAAAAAGTGCTACTTTACTACATTTAACCTAAATTTACTTAAGGGTAACTCTAGCCTTAGCCTTTAGTAAAGGCGCAGTAAGCTGTGTAACTAGACTTAGCTTTTAGGTATTTATAACTAGGAGTAAATTATAGCTAGTACAGCACTTTTCTAGTAGTAAAGGTAGACTTTAAGTTAATAAAATTATAAGGTTATTTTAAAAATACTAAAAAATAAACTTTTAGTAGCACTTTAATGTAATTAAATTTAACTACTTAGGGTAGATACTTTTACATAACTAGAGCTCTGCTTTTAACTATTTTAGCACTATTAATATGCTTAGTAGTTTATAATAAGCTAACTAGACCTACTTTTACACATCTTAACTAGCTAATATTCCTTTCTTTACCTAGTTTATTACTATCCCTGCTAGTGTGCTAGTATAGTTAGAGTAATTACCCTTAGACAAGTTTAATATAGTAAACATAGTATAAAGCGCACATAATAAACACTAACTTATTTTATATTAACTTTTTTTTTTACTAGCCTACTAACTTTATAACTACTTTAATCTAAAGCAGTCTACTAGCCCTTTCTTAAGGTAGTTAAAGGCATAATATAAAATAAATAGTAGAGTAGTTGTATATTATTTAAGTCTTTTTACTTTATAACTAAACGGCTAGATTAAGTCTTTAATATTATTTATAATTAAGATTAACTACTAATAAACACACTAGACATTAGACAGATTTATACTTATTTTAAGCATAGTTATAGTAATAGCAACTTAGATTAGAGACTTATTTATTAAGAAATTAGCATATATTTAAGCTTAGTTAAACTTTAATATATGCTTTATATATACTGCTAACACTAATTAAATATTTATAAGTAGATAGCTCTTTTTTAAAAGTTAACTTTAAAAAAGCTAAGCTAAAGTAGTAATTTTATGTTTTTTATTTAAAAATATAATTACCTTTAGAATGTGTAAAAAGATAATTTATAATGTTTTTACATTAATTTCTATATTTATAACGTACCTAACGGGTTGGCCGGCCACACGGGTTAGCCGGCCACTTTTGCCAAGCCCCTACTAAAACCACCCTATTCTAGCGCAAAACAGCCTACTTTAGCCCTATATAGAGCAATACAACACAAGATATTATTTAGAGTCTACTTCTACTACTTTTTTACATGTACGCAAGTTATGCCTAGTCTAATTGCACTGCCTATATTGCCTTTAACTTAGCTTACTTTTTTTAGCGCGCACTTATGTTTTTAGCTTCTTCTTATTACTACGCGCTGTAAACTTCTTTAAAGTAGTTAGACAAGCTTTATTCTTAACTATTAAAGTCTTTTTTGCCTAAATCTGCTTTCTTTTATATAATCTATATTATGTAGCAATCTTATTTGCTGCTTAAAGCTTCATAATCTTCTTTTACACTAACACTAGCTTATGCGCAATAATTAATGCCTCTTTTAAGACCTTTTTAAAGGCCTTTACTATAGACATTAGTAAGCTATTTACAAGCCTCTAAATTTTTACATTTATAAGCATTAATTATAACTTAAATTTAAAAGTATTGCTTAGGGTTTATAACTGCTAGAGCTTATTATTAATAGGTAGTAGTAGTAATAAAGTATATAACTAGATGTTAAAAGCTATTTTAACTTATTCTAAGTTAAATAAGACTAAACTAGCGCTTTAAAACCTTTCTTAAATATTACTAGAAGTAATTACTATATTATAAGCGTATATAAAGCATAGTAGGAACTTAAGTTTTATAATATAAGTAATTTAGTTATATATAAAATCTTTAGTTTAGCACCTATACACCTTTTTTAAAGAGGTAAAACAACCTATATTAAGAGGCTGTAAGAGGTGTAATAAGTGTAGAAGTATATAAATAGTAATAATCTTATTTTTTTTATAGTACTACTAAAAATTAAGCAAGTCATAGCTTTTATAGCTATTAATAATAAAAAGCTAATAAGCGCTTATAACTTTTTTTTATATGCTTATTAAAGTGCTTTAACTACTGCAGGCTAAGCTTATTTATTATCTAGCTTGTAACGGCGCAGGCAAGACAATGGGTCCGAATGCGGTGGGAATCCACTCAGAGGCATATGGGAGTGCGTGGGGACTCTGAACCTGGGAATGCCATTGACACCTATAGGCCTTGTACGAAAGGATATCAGAAAACTACCGAGCTAGCTACGGGGGCGAGGTGCGACTAAATACATGAGGGAATAGGGGTAACAGCAGGGGTCGGGGCCGATACGAGGGCCTTCCGGAGGTTCCGGGCGACTCGAGATGGAACGATTCATGAGGATCGTTACATAGCTGTTCTTAGAGACTATAATAACCTAGTTCTAAAGTAAATTCTTCTTCTTGTACTAGGCAAAGAGGTAATAGCAGCTTTTAAAGATAATAAAGAGTAAAATAGCTTACCTTATTATGTTAATACTTTAAATAACTGTTGTCTACTTTTTATTACTTTACTATATTACCTTTCGCTGTTTTTATTTCTTTAAAGCTATAATAACTGCTCTAGTTAATATTTAGCTTATTATAAAGCTTAACTTATTAAAGTTATACATGTTTTTATCCTAGATACTATACTTAGCTTTTATATTAGCTACTAAGTAAAACTAGCCTTAGATAACTTCTAGATTTTTATAAAGCGCTTTTTTATAATTATACTTGTAATTAAACTTTATTATAAACTTAGAGTAGTGCTTAACCTGCATACTAGGCTAGTTTAAGCTAACTTAGCCTAGTTTGCGCTCTATGCGTAAGTAATTAGCTATATTAGCTATAGCTGTAAGCCTAGAAGAAAATTTATGTGTAATAAGCTTAAGTATATACTTAATAACTACTTTTTTTTTAAGCTTAGTTAGATTTTTTAATTTAGGCTAGCATTCTGCTTCTAAAGGCTGTCTAGCGCGTTAATTACTTAGTGTTGTGTAAGAGACATTATAGATAGCTGTAGTGTGTTGTAAAGAGAGTTTTAAGTCTTATTTAAAAGCCTAAAGAGTAAGCTATATCTAATATTCTTTAGAAAATTTAATCTAGTGTTGTTGTTAAGGCATTATGTAGATAGGTAGAGTGTGGTAGGGGCTTAGCAAAAGTGGCTAGCTAACCTGTGTAGCTAGCTAACCTGTTAGGTACGTTATAGTTTAGAAGCTAGTTATATAACATCTAGCAGCTAGTTAGAATTAAGATAATTCTAATAGCAATCTCTAGCCTATTAACAGAGGTGCGTATAATTTTTAGCTATATAGAAGTGTTATTATTACTAGTTACTAGCACTTAAAAATATTTACTCTTAAAAAGCTAGACCTTAGTTGCAGCATCTAAGGTTACTATATATATAAAGAAAAGAGTTGCAGAACATATTATTTAATAAAGCTTATAAAACTAGATATATGCTGTTTAGAATTTACACTACTGCTAAATAACATAGCACTTATTAATTACAACTAGTTAGACTTAGTTTATAAAGCTACTTATAAAGAAAAAATAATAAAACTGTTAAATAGGCTCTAACAGCTAGCTGCTTATAGTATAAGCACTTAAGTAGCAAGAGTAAGAGTGGTGTACAGTGTGCACAGTGTATAAAGTAGGTAAAGTAAGGGCAACATGTTTCTAGTTCTATTGCTCTTATCTTTCCTTTATATAAAGAAAAAGGGGGATATTTAAATGTTTACGCATAAAGGTTTACACACAAGCATTATGTAACATAGATACATAGTCCTGCTTATGCGTGATTACTTATATCTAGACTGTAACACTGCTACTATGTATAGACACTAGCAACTTTTTTTTTTATCTAAAAAGTTACCTTTTGTACGCGTTACCTCCCTTTTATTTATGTAGGTCTATCTAATTATGTTCTGCCTTTACTCCACCCTATTTGTTAGGACTTGCCCCTAGTAATGCTGTGCGTTAGGATAGGCTAGTTGCGCTATGTAGATAGCTTTTTTCTTTTTTATTCTTTACTTTTTAAGCCCTACTGTATAATTCTTTAGCTCTTTTCTCTTTTTATATAGTGCTAGTAGTAATAGATCTTTATAATAAGAAAGATAAGTGCGTATAATATAAAAAAAAAAAATAAAAAAAAATAGGCCTTATATAAAAGTGTTGTTAGTTTAGTTAGTCTAAGGCATCTTTACACATAAGATCTAGCTAGTCTACAGATGCTTCTATCTAGACAGAAAGGTAGTTAGTTAGGACTAATAATTAAAAAGCTTAGTTTAGTGTTTTTTTTATATATATATCTACTAAGTTATCTTTACTATTAATTTACTTTATTTTAGTAATTTCTCTTTTTTTATATAATTTATAAAGTAATATAATATTAATTATAAGTTACTTTTTACTAGTAGTGCTTAGCTTAATAAAGTAATTATATAAAGACTTTAAATCTATGTAGATTACTACTAGAATTAGTAGTAGTTTAAGTGTTTATATAATTTACTATAAAGTTATACTAAAAGTAATTATATTATTAAACTTTTTAACTATTTTATACAGTTTACTAGTAAAAACACTTCTAGTTACTTTTTTACACTTAGTAGAATTCTAGTGTATAATGTTGCCTAGTATTTTAAAGTAGTTACTTTACTTTATATAGTTTTTATTACTTAATATAATTAAAAATTCTAGCTATAAGCTAAAGTTTTTATTATTAGTAAATAATTTATTTATAAAGATAAACAGCTTTGCACTATTAAGCTATAATAGTAAAAAAGTAAGACTGTGCTTACTATTATCTATCTACTATTAAATTTATGTGTTAAGAGTGTTAATATTATTATATAAAGAGTTTATAGTTTATGTAGTAATAAAAAGGTTAAATGCTACCTCTAGTTAACATATAGATATAATGTATACCCTTTTTACACATTACTTAATATATTATTATGCAGCATCTTTATTCTTTAGGTTAATTATATAAAGGTAGCTTACTTATTTTTTTAAGTAAGAACTACTATGTTGTGTGTAAGTTTAATTCTTCTACTATTAAACTTAATAAGTTGCTTTTTTACTAAAATAGTTTTACTTTTTATGTAAAACTTTACTTTTTATAGTTTTTTTTTTCTTTTTATGTAAAATTTTTTATTATAATGCTTAAAGTATTATTTCTTTATAAGCTAGTAATACTAAAAGTGTGCTCTTCTTTATTAGTAATTAAAAGGTAGAGGTTGTATAAAAAAATGTGCATGCGCAGCTTTTTTTTATAGTAGTTATAGTATGTTTTAAACTAATACAGTCCTAATTTAGTAGCTCTATATAAGGGTTATATAACCTAGAGTATTATATTTAGTAGAAAGCTCTAGCGTATCTTCTTTAGTAGCTTTGTGTACAGCGTGCGCATAAGCTTATTTATTAATTAGATGTATACTTATGTAATATTACATAGTGTAAAATGCATTTTATATATAGCTTTTAGGCATACTTTTATAGCTAAAAGTAGTCTTTAGCTTATTCTCTAGATAGTTAGTAACTAAGTAAGAATTTTTTCTTTTTTTTTATCTAAGTAGCTAGTAAACACTAGGCAGGATTTCTTATATAGTTAGGTTATTTTGCCTTTTACTTTTTATATAAGGTAGAGGTTAAAAATTTAACTCTTATACCTTATTAAGTTATATGCTATAACTTTAAAAGTGCTATTAGTAATTAAAGTGTCTATCTTTATATAGTCTAATTCTTTAAATAGTTTTTTAGGTGTAGTAATTACACTATTTATATAAAGCTTAATAGATAAGGCCTAATTATCTTTTTTTTTTAGGTTAGAAATACCTAGTCTAGACTTTATATAAGTTTTCTTTGCCTTTTGCTTCTTCTAGTGTCTATATCTTCTTTTTACACTAGTGCAGCATTACTACTCTAAGGGGCTTAGTTTATAGTAGGCTTTAGTTCTGCCTCTGTAATATTCTTATAAACCTGTTCTTTTTTCCTCTTCTTTAGAAAATCTTTTTATATAGAGATTAGTTTATTTAGGTTATTTGTTATAAGTAAGTTGTCTGTTTTTTTTTATAGTATAGTTTAACTTATGTATATTAAAGCTTTAGTAAGCTATTTTTTCTTTTAATAATAATGTCTCTTTTTTTAATGCTTTTAATCTTATATAGGCTAGTCTAGCCTTTTTTCTCTCTTTATGCTATAATCTCTAAGCTAAAAGGAAGGTTAAGAACTTTATATGTTATAAAGCTATTATAAGTGTTAATTATATAATTAATATTTACTTTTACATAGTTCTTTTAAAGTATTTTTATTACCTTTTATATAGCACTTGCTTATGTAATAATGTTTAGTAATAGTAAAAAGTCTAGGTTAATTTTTAAGTATACCCTAAAGACTAGCAGCGTGGGTACTAGACTGTGTAGGCTAGCTGTGTTGTTTAAAGCCTTAACTGCTATCTGCAGGATAGCCTTATTATCTGTATAGTTACCTAGCTTAGTCTTTAGGATGTTAAACACTTATTAGAGAGGTGTGTGTGCGCGCTTAACTTTTTTAACTGCCTAATATGCTTTTATAGGCATCTGCCTACATGTAGCTCTTATAATCTTTGCATAAGCTTAAAAATCCTTTAAAGTAAAGTTTATACTAGAGTTATGCATAATATAGTCTAGAGGTTTTTAATAAGTGTTAATCTAGCATTTACATAGTGCATCCTAGGTATCTTATGTAGACATAGATTTTAGAAATGTAGCAGCCTAAAATAATGTATTTATATTAATAATATATAAAACATTTTTATTATTAATTTATATAACATTAATAATAACTTTATAGTTAAAGTAGGTGTTATTTTTAATTATAAACATAAATTTTTATAAGGCCTAGTTATATAATTAGTAGAAGTAGTAGAACTTCTTAATCTCTTCTAGCACTGCAGCATTAATGTTATAGCTAGCGCTAGTTAGCATCTTCTAGAGTCTTTCTATGCACAGGTGTCTAAATTAGTAGTAGAGGCAGTAAAGTTCTAATTTAGTAAAGAAAGACATAAATTCTTTCTTACTAATGTTAAAAAAAAAGTGTCTTTATTTTTATATAATAAATATAGTAGTTTTATCTTTATATATAATAATATTTAAAATGTTATTAAAGTATACTCTAAGTTAGTTAGCATCTACTAGTAATAGCAGGAATAGTGTTAAAGTCTTTAGGATGTAGTATATAACTAGACTAATTAAGTTCTAAATTTATATAGTACTAATTAATTTTTTTAGTGTCTAGCTTTTAAAGCTAATATTTATTTAGCTAGGTGTCTAATTAATTTCTATATATAAGTTTTTTTATATATACACCTTAAGTTAGAACTTGCTAATAGTAAAGATCTTTACTACACCTATATTTTATAGTTTGCTTTAGTATACTGTATAGTATTAGTTATTAAAAATAAACTGCTTAGCATACTTCTTAGGTTTAATGCTATAGATGTCCTCTTGTGTTGCACAGTATAAATAGGCAGTAAAGGTAAGATAGTTAATAGCTTTTTTAGTATTTTTACTTTTCTATTTTATTTTTTTTATATTATGCAAATTATTTTTTTTCTTAAAGTAACCTTTAAAGTCTTAAATGTATAAGGTAATAGCTTTATATAATAAGGTCTTATTATAGAAATCTTTATATAAGGCAATGTACTAGTTTTTTAATTATGTATAGTTATTATAAGAGTAGTTTAATAACTAACATTCTTTCTTATAGTAGACAAAGCACTTCTTTATCTATATATAGTTGTCTCTAGATTATAGCCTAAACCTAGATAAAGATTTTTTATGTTGTTTTTTTTTATATAAAGAGAAGCTTTCTTCTTATTATGCAGACTCTTATTATGCAGAGTTGTATTAGTAGTCTATGTAGTATGCATTAGGCAGTTTTTAGAGGTATTAGTTTACCCTTTAGTTTATAGTAACTTAGAGTAATGCCTATAGGTTACTAAATAGAGCTTTATATAAAGGCTTAATAGTAAACATAGCATGTTCTAGTTTTAGTTATCCTTAATAAGCTTATATAATAATAGTGTGTAGTAAAACATCTTTTTAAAATTTTATTTTTAGTGCTTTTTATATAAGTGTAAGCTTGTTAATAATTATTTTAAAGACTTTATATAAACTCTTATTAAAGTTCTTTTATTAGCATTATATAAAAGTTATTATTATTTAGTCTGTCTAGTACTAGCTATAGTTTATATTAGTGTTAAAGTAACTACTTAAAGTGTTATATAAATGCTTCTAGTTATATCTAGAGCCTATGTTATGTATATAGTACATATTTACCTAACCTTTTAGAATATCTAAAAAGATGTCTGTGTACTAAGTTTTTTAAATATCTAGCTATTAACATAAATTAATAAAAAATTTTATTTTATTTATAAAAATGTTATATAGTTAACTTATGTAGTTAGTATTATTTTTTATGCTTTTTAAAATTATATAATTTTATTTACTAAAAGTTTTTTTTTAGTAGTTTCTCTTTAAGGTAGAAGTTTATACAGGTTGTAATATAGTATAGATTGTGCAGGTAGTATTAGTAGTGCATACACTACTGCAGGCGGTGGTGTGTACAATTAAGGGTGTGGAGCAGGCGTTAAGTAGAGTGGCATGTATTGTTTATACAGTAATTAGTGTAGTGCTAGCTAAAGTGTAGAAGTAAGTAATGCTAGTATATTTAGTGTTAATAGCAGCATTATGTTTAGTCTACTTCTATATAGAGCCTTATATAGTAATAAGAGTTATGTATAAAGCCTTTTTAGTGCAATTACTTTCTTTTATGCTATATTATATAGCTTCTAGGCTTAGGTACTTTTAGTGCCTAGCTATAGTGTAATTCTCTTGTCCTTTAGCACTTATATAAGCTCTTTTTTAAACATGCAGCTAAGTGCTAAAAAGTCTTATAGTATTTATTTTTTAAAATCCTTTATATATAAACTTAGAAAAGTAGCGCTCTTTTAAGTTATTATATATAAATTAGTAATTATATAATTTATGTATAATTAAGTTTATAAGCTTATTAAAGCTTTTAATATATTAATTTTATTATTCTAGTACTCTAGGCTAGTTTTATTTTGTAGTGTTGCCTCTAATATCTGTATGTTTTTTATAAGTTATTTATATAATAAAATTTTTTTTTTATTTTTTTTATTATTACACAGAGTTATTAGTTGCTAATAGAATTTTATTATAATAGTATAGTTAATTACTTTTTTAGTAAATTACGCAGGTACTGCTATTGTCTAGCTGCTAGGTTGTGCAGCTTTAATAGCTTTAGTATGCGCCTTACACTATCTTTTTTTTACTTTGTACAGTAGCAGAGCTTACTGTATAATGTAAAGGATTAATCTACTATTCTAAAAGATAAGTAACTAAATAAAGTACTTTATAAAGTGTAAGTGCTTTATTATTACTTTTTCTAAGAAATAAGTAATAAAATAAAGTGCCTTATAAGGCGTAAAGTTAATTGCTTGTGCAGTAGATTGCGTAGGTACTGCTGTTGTCTAGCTGCTAAGTTGTGCAGCTTTAATAGCTTTAGTGTGTGTCTTACACTATCTCCTTCTTACTTTATACAGTAGCAGAGCTTACTATATAATGTAAAAGATTAATCTGCTATTGTCTAGCTACTAAGTTGTGCAGCTTTAGTAGCTTTAGTATGCGTCTTACACTATCTTCTTCTTACTTTGTACAGTAGCAGGGCTTACTGTATAATGTAAAGGATTAATCTACTATTCTAAAGAATAAGTAACTAAATAAAGTACTTTATAAGGCGTAAGTGCTTTGTTGTTACTTTTTCTAAGAAATAAGTAACAAAACAAAGTATCTTATAAAGTATAAGCACTTTATTATTACTTTTACTAATTTATAGTTAATTAAATTAACTACTAATTAGTATTAAATAGGCTCTAATAGCTAGCTGCTTATAGTATAAGCACTTAAGTAGTAAAAGTAAGAGTAGTATATAGTGTGCATAGTGTATAAGGTAGGTAAGGTAAAAGTAACATGTTTTTAGTTCTATTACTCTTGTCTTTCCTCTGTACAGAGGAAAAAGGGGATATCTAGATGTTCGCGCACAGAGGTTCGCGCACAAGCATTATGTGACATAGATACGTGGTCCTGCTTGTGCGCGATTGCTCGTATCCAGACTGTGACGCTGCTGCTGCGTACAGATAAAAACACTAGAAAAATTACCTGCTTAGAGCTTAAAAAAATATATATATAACATCTCTTAACGTACTTCACAGGCAAGTTGCTCACACACCTAAGTTACTTACTTTTGCTAAGACTCTACTAAACTACCCTTTCTACACTAATGTATTCTCTACAACACTACTTAAACGTGCTAAAAGAATGTTAGATACAGCTTACACTTTAAGCTTTTAAATAAGACATAAAACTTTTAAAGAAATGTGCTATAGCTATAAGTAAAGTTTTATAAAAAATAATAAATAACTATAGCACTAGATAACCTTTATAAGCTAATTCTATAGCTAAATTATAAAGGCTAAGTAATAAAAAGAAGCAGGTAATTATTAAGACTATACTTAAGCTATATACACAAGGAATTTCCCCTTAGATAGCATTTATAGCTAATATAGCTAATTCTTTATACGCTAAGCATAATCTAGGCTATGTTTACATAAACTAGCTTAGTATGTTTATAAAGTGTTATTTAGAGCTTAAAGTAAAGTTTTAAGCATAAGTATAGTTAAAAGATATTTAGCGAATTATAAACTTTATCTTACTAAAGTTGTATATGTTATTATTCTAGATGCTATACTTAGCTTTAATATTCTTTATAAAGCTAAACCTGCTCTAAATTACTCTAGAACTCTTATAAAAAGCTTTTTTATAGTTATACTTACACTTAAATGTTACTTTAAGCCTTAAATAACGCTTTATAAATGTACTAGGCTAGTTTATATAAACATAGCCTAGATTACGCTTAGCGCGCAAAAAATTAGCTATATTAGCTATAAATGCTATCTAAGGGGAAATTTCTTACGCATATAGCTTAAGTATAGTCTTAATAATCACCTGCTTTTTTTTATTGCCTAGCCTTTATAATTTAGCTGTAGAATTAGCTTGTAGTTATTTAGCGCTATAGTTATTTATTATTTTTTATAAGACTTTATATATAGCTATAGCACATTTTTTTAAAAGTTTTATGTCTTGTTTAAAAGCTTAGAGTGTAAGCTATATCTAATGTTCTTTTAGCACATCTAAGTAGTGTTGTAGAGAATGCATTAGTGTAGAAAGGGTAGTTTAGTAGGGTCTTAGCAAAAGTAAGCAACTTAGATGTGTAAGCAACTTGCCTGTAAAGTACGTTAAAAATTTTACTAAAAAGTTTAAAAATAAAAATATTTATTTTTATAGTAATAAAGTATAAATAAGCTTTAAAATATTTTATAATTTTTTTTTACTTCTTTTTAAGCTTTAACAACAGGATAATTTAAAGTGTTATATACTTTATTATTACTAAATACATATGTAGTATAATACTTTTACTAAACCTAGTTTTTATAACTAGAATTATATTACCTAAACTAAAGACAAGGCGTTAGACAACATTAACCTGCTTAGTATGTAGTTCTCTTCTACTAAGTAAGAAAAAAAAAGTATTTTAAATAAAAGGCTTTTATAAGCTAATACTATATAGTTTCTAACATTAAACTATAACTATATAAATAGTTATAAAGATATTATTATCTTTATTAAATAAAAGAATATGCGTAATTTTTTTTATACAGCTTAAATTTCTGTAAGTATAGCGCTCTTTAGTGTTCTAGTAAAGAACCTAGGGTCTTATTAATAAAGTGCCTAGTAACACTTAATAAGTAATACTTAATTATAATAGGCGCACTTTTTACTATAATTTACTAGACTAGGTAACACTTATGCATCCACTAAATAACTTAATTATAGATTAGAACTATTTTACTTATACTATATATTACTATTTTAAATCTATGCAGTAGCTTTTAAACCTAGTATGCTTTATTTAAGACAAAGAGCGTGTTCTAGAGGCTAAATTAAGGTAAGTTAGTTAATCTTAGCTATTATTAATAGTTAAACATAAGTAGATAGACTAGTAAAGGATAAGGTTAAAAAGAATAGTTACATGTTAGAATGTGTGCAATGCTAAGCCTATAATTTTTATAGTTAAAATATTAGAAATTTATTTAAAAATAGTTTAAAGTAGATTATATATACTCTTTAAGTAATTAATTTTAATTATAGGTGCTATAATAAGCTGTGTGTAATAATATCTTATATAGAAGTTTTTAGTAAGTTAATAGACAAAGCTTTGCACACGTCGCGCTGCACTAAAGTCCCTTAGACGGCAGCCAAGAAGGAAGAAGCCCCAGCAGGGGTCTGAAAGTATCTATACTATTTGTGTACTAGTGTCTTCTTGGCATGCCGTCTGAGCTAGCTGAGATAACGCGAACCCTCTTCTAATCTTAGAGGGTAAGATTAGTTAGAGTATGCTTATACCCTTACTACGCACATAATACAGCTAGAGATAGGTTAGCTTAGTTGCTGCGCTCTAGCTTATACGCACATGTTTCTTTTTGTCTCTCCTCACGACCGACCTCCCCGCACCTCTCGCGTCGTCCGACCCCTACGATGTCGATAACCAGCTGCTCCGCCAGCAGTCGTTCCTCACAGGCAGGCTCCGCTCGCTGCCTTGACAACTAGCTGCACCGCCAGCAGCTATTCGAACCACAGGCAGGCTCTGCTCGCTGCCTTGACAACTAGCTGCACCGCCAGCAGCTATTCGAACCACAGGCAGGCTCCGCTCGCTGCCTTGACAACCAGCTGCTCCGCTAGCAGCTATTCAATCTGTCTGCAGTCCCGCGAGCTGCACCGACAACTCTTGCATGAGCTGAGGAGGGGACATATGGCAAACGACTCGACAAGGGAGCGAGATCCAAACAAGGTGGAATGAGTGTATTGTAAGGTCTGAGGAGCTCGATAGAGCTCTGGGCTGACTATATACTGTACAAGATAGGAGCTATGCCTAATGAGTGAATAGTGCAGTACATGGGTATGATATCGCGTGAGACACGTGCGACAACAACTAGCTGCACCGCCAGCAGCTCGACAACCAGCTGCTCCGCCAGTAGCTACTCAATCTACGGGCAGGCTCTGCGAACTGCCTCGACAACCAGCTGCTCCGCCAGCAGCTACTCAATCTACCTGCAGCCCCCGCGAGCTGCACCGACAACTAGCTGCCCCCCCCAGCAGCTACCTGTTCAACTGGCAGTCTTCGCTAGCTGCCTTGATAATCAGCTGCTCTGCCTGCAGCTATCCTAGACTAGCTATGCGTCTAGTTTTTCGCTTCACCCAACAATGAACAACCTTCTGCCAGGGTCTCAATGCCTTAATTCAGCGCGCGCTGGACGGCCAGCTCACGCTGCCGGACGAATATCCACAGTTCCTCTAGTTAGTTCAACGCCTCGCCACACAGTTAACTACCTACTTGCAAATGCCTACCTAGCTGAAGCTAGATAAGATGGATCTTAGCATAGTCAACGCCATTAGCATTAACACTATTAAATATGCTAAGGTCGCACCTAGCGCTTAAGCTAGGTCAGTCTCTCCGTACTAAAGAGATTAATGGCGGAAGGCAGGCAAGGAGATGCGTACAATGTGGCTCGCAGACTCACTAGGTGCAGGACTGCTACAAGCTCCCGGCAGTTGACAAACGAGCGTTAGTTGCAGCTGTATTGACAATAGCTCAGCCACAGCCAGCTCGGCAGCTCTACGTGCCTGACGCATGGCCCGCTTTGACAATAGCTACAGCCGCAGCGGCTGCGACAGCGACGACGACCTGGATGACAAAATCACGGTATAGGCAGGCTATTAGGTTTGTTCTCTTCTTTTTCTCTTCTTTAGCTTAACTTTAAGCTCCCTTTTGTACATGAAAATTAAGATTTGGAGGGGGGTAATGTGACGGCGTGTACAGTCATTCCAAAAAGTCTGTCCCATGGCCTGAGCACTCGCTTATTGTCGTGTGCGAAAGTCTCAGGATTCTTGGCAATGCCAAGTAACAACTTTCCCCTCACAAATCTCATAGACATGCAGGTCACTGCACATATCGCTCCATATAATCCGCCTCATGGGAGAAGGACGTTGTATAGTAAGTAAGGCTTTTTAATAGGCCCTATCCGCCCTATCTAACTGTTTTTAGAGTAGTTACTGCTAATTGTACCCTAAATTGCTTACCTCTGTTATTAACATAAACAGATAGCTAGAAACGCTCCTACTACTTATTAGTTAACTTGTAATAAACAAGGAGGTAACAGTTAGAGTATTATTGCGTTTAAAAAGCGCGCTGCGAGTACTCTAGCACCAGCTCCGCGCGGTAGGAACGCTGCACGCGGTGGGAGGGCTGGTAGAGTTGCGCAAGGTAGCAGGCGTGCTGCGTTAACTCTAGCTCCTCTAAAAGCCTACTTTATCTTACCCTGGTACATCTAGCTGTGCGCGACGAGCTTATTAAACAGATCCTCTCTGTCAGCTAGGGTGAGTCTTAGAGGACGCCCTAACCGCTGCACCTGCGGGGCTGTAATAGTACTATACTTTATAAGGTTCTAATTGATCGCATAGACAGTACTACAGCTAGCACGCGAGCGAGTAATGACCTCTAGGATAGGGACGCTGAGCATAAGGAGATGATACGCGATAGAACAACTATAAGCAGTCTTCTAGCTGTGCTTTAAGTAGGAGGAGGCTAGTAGCAAGGCCTCTAGATTAAGGATGCGCGCTTCTATAAGACGCGTCCCCTAGGGGGCCCGCGAGAGGCCTACAGTTAGATCTATGATCTAAAACTCTGTTAAATTAGTGGGATAGGCCCTATCCATACATTTGAAAAGCTTCACCTACAGTAGAAAGCGTTGTGGTTGATTATATAGAGCGATATGTGCAGTGACCTGCATTTCTATGAGATTTGTGAGGGGAAAGTTGTTACTTGGCATTGCCAAGAATCCAGAGAATTTCGCACACGACAATATGAGCTCAGGGGACTCGGAAAAATCCCCCCCACCTAAATTAGTACTGCAGGCCTTTCCCTGACCCCCAACCACGCATCTAGAGCTCTAGAAAAGCCTAAAAAATCCTTTATTATTTAATTTTAACGCTGTAGCTTCTTCTTAATTAGGTAATTAACAACAGCTTACTAAAATAAGCTAGTCTTTTTATAATAGTTAAAAACACTCTCTTACTGCTACTGCTAGCTAATTAGTCTAAAAATATCCTCCTCTTTAGTTAATAGCTACTGCTGCTTTTAAAAAGGTCTCTTTATTAGCTTAGCCCTCTTAGTCTCTTTAACTCTTATAATTTATTTATTTTATACAGCTAGCTAAGGTTAATAAAGACTCTATTAAATTAAAGGATAAAAAGCTAGCTAAGTTAAGTATAAATAATTCTATTATATTATTAGTAAAGGTTACATAGAGAGAGGTTACAGTAGAGGTATAATAACCTTATAACACAGAGGTGTTACAGAGGTTGCGTTTATTGTTAATAGATAACTAGGTATAGAAAAACGCTAGGGATCTGCTAGCACTAAAGTATACAGCTTAATAGTAGGCGTACATCTTAAGGGGCTGCATTAAGAAGATATTACCTAGCTCTTATACCTATTATCTCTCTACTAAAGAAAGTAATACTACTACTTTTTAGCTACAGCTTTAACAGTAGAAGAAAAGGACACTTTAGAACGCCTAAGCAGCTAGTCCTAGTGTTTGTAAAGCAACTATAGTAACTAGTAAGGCTATGTACAGTAGTAAAGCTACTGCTAATATAGTAGTAATAGAAATCTCTAGTAAAGCTAATATAAAGTCTTTAGTAAAAATGTTAAAGAATTATTCTAAAAACTACTATTTTTACTGCAAAATAAAGAAAAAGTAGTTTATAAACATTAAGATAGTTATAACTAAAGCAGTAAAGCTTCTTATTGCTACAGTAATACTATTATTCTAAGCTAAGGCTAAAAAATTAATGTTATCTGTTACCTAACTCTAGCTTAATAGCCTTAACAAGCATTTAGCCTAGTAGAAGATTAGTATAACTTATTAAATTACCTTAACTAATAAATAGCTCTATTGTAATTCTCTCTGTAAGAATAAGAGTAATAAGACTTACTGCTAAGTGTAAGGTAATAAAAATTATGTTAATATGCACTACTCTCTAGATAGTAATAACTTATAATAATAAATAGCTAATATATAGGCTACTTTACTAAAAGTAACTTATAATAAACTATTTAAATAAGTTATTATATTTCTTTATAAGCAGAGAAAGCAGAAACTAAAGGTAAAATAGTAAAAAAAGTAAGCATAATCTTCTCTTCTATCTACTAGTGTTGCTCTATTGCTAATTACACAGCTAATTAAGCTAGAGACGCTCTAACTACTGTGTAGTATGTGTTAATTATTACTACTATTACTAACATCCTTTTAACCTTCTTGCTCTTCTTAGCCTACCTTACACACTAGGCAGCCTTTAAGTCCTCTTAAGATGCTTAATTATAACTATACTAACATCCTTAAGCGCTTTTTTAAGTAGTAGAAGGCTTAGCTCTTAACCTTTACTTATATAGTAGATGTGCTTAAGTAAATAAGTTACATATTAGTAAAAAATAACTAAAATCTTAATACACTTAAGAACTTAAGTATAATAATAAAAAAGTAATAAAGAAAGTACTATAATAAATATAACTACTTTAAGCTAGAAACTCTTTTTAAGCTAAAAAAAAAGCTGCTTTTTTTTAAAAAAGAACTAAAGGCTGCCTAAAAGTAGTATAGAGATAGGTTTAATAGAGAGGACTTAGATAAGATGTAATTATATAGACTATTTATTCTTTATATCTAGCAGCTTTAAATATTGCTTTAAATTCTTAGTAGTAACACTATTATATAGCATGCTTAAGAAAGTTTTTATAGTTATTAAAGTTATCTACTAACTAATAGTTCCTTTTAAGCTATAATTTTAATATAGTAAAGGATAACTTAATTAGGTTAAAATTAAGTAAATATAGAAGCAAAAACGCTAGTATTACACTAACTCTGTTGCAAATGTCCCTTACATAGTTTAATTAATAGATACTTGCGTTATTAAGTACTAAACCTAACTTTAACCCTAGGTACAGGCTACAGAGAGGTAGCACTTAATGCTTAAAAAAATTCTTAAAAATTTGCAATACGCTACTACTTTAAAACATTATATAAGTTATATAACTATGTCGCGTATACTGAGAGCCTTGGCTGGGGCTCGGAGCCTGGGACTGGGGGCTCAGAGCCTGGGACGCAGCTCGGGATCTGGAGATATTATGTTCCGAAGCTCGGTGTATATAAGGAGAGCCTTCGGCTCTCTTAGATAGCAGAGTCACTTCATCCGATCTTCTGAACAGCTACTGCCAGGCTATTTTATCCTCCACAAACTATCTATAGTATAGGCTAGAAGAAGACTTTATCTCTATAATTAGATAATTAAGCTGTAAACTTTATAGTCTTTACTAATAAAACTCTACCTATGTCTTTTATCTCTAGTATAAGAGTTATATCTAGATTTGTTAAGGCATAAAATTTAGTCTATATGCTAGCCTTACTAACGGAGATACTAGGCATCTCTTAGCTCTAAACTGCGCTTTAAAAAATAATAGTAAACAACTTTTTTAAACTATTGCACATTTAATAGCTAATTATATATTGTACTAGCTAACACTTTTATGTTATAACGTACTTCACAGGCGAGTTGCTTACACACCTAAGTTGCTTACTTTTGCTAAGACCCTACTAAACTACTCTTCCTACACTAATGCATTCCCCACAACACTACTTAGACGCGCTAAAAGAATGTTAGATACAGCTTACACTCTAAGCTTTTAAACAAGACATAAAACTCTTAAAGAAATGTGCTATAGCTATGTGTAGAGTTTTATAAAAGACAATAAATAACTACAGCGCTAGATAACCTTTACAAGCTAATTCTACAGCTAAATTATAAAGGCTAGGCAATAAAAAGAAGCAGGTGATTGTTAAGACTATACTTAAGCTATATGCGCAAGGAATTTCCCCTTAGATAGCATTTATAGCTAATATAGCTAATTCTTTGCGCGCTAAGCGTAATCTAGGCTATGTTTACATAAACTAGCCTAGTACGTTTGTAAAGTGTTATTTAGAGCTTAAAGTAACATTTAAGCGTAAGTATAACTATAAAAAAGCTCTCTACAAGAGTCCTAGAGTAATTTAGAGCAGGTTTAGCCTTATAGAGAATATTAAAGCTAAGTATAGCATCTAGGATAATAACACGTACAACTTTAGCAAGATAGAGTTTATAATTAGCTAAATATCTTTTAACTATACTTACGCTTAAAACTTTACTTTAAGCTCTAAATAACACTTTATAAACATACTAGGCTAGTTTATGTAAATATAGCCTAGATTACGCTTAGCGCGCAAAGAATTAGCTATATTAGCTATAAATGCTATCTAAGGGGAAATTCCTTGCGCATATAGCTTAAGTATAGTCTTAACAATTACCTACTTCTTTTTATTACCTAGCCTTTATAATTTAGCTGTAGAATTAGCTTATAAAGGTTGTCTAGCGCTATAGTTATTTATTGTCTTTTATAAAACTCTGCACATAGCTATAGCACATTTCTTTAAAAGTTTTATGTCTTATTTAAAAGCTTAGAGCGTAAGCTGTATCTAACATTCTTTTAGCGCGTCTAAGTAGTGTTGTGGGGAATACATTAGTGTAGGAAGAGTAGTTTAGTGGGGTCTTAGCAAAAGTAAGCAACTTAGGTGTGTGAGCAACTCGCCCGTGAAGTACGTTACTTATTAAGTAGAAAGTCTTACATTTTATTAAGATAAGCAGTAAGGTAATCCTTAAAAAAGGTAAGTAGGCCTTATAAAAGCATTAGCACAACACTAAGAGAAGAACTAAGATAGTTGCTACTTACCTAGAGCTAGCCTTCACATATTACCCTAGGTCTTCCCTGTCTCAGTGTTGACAGGGGATACAGGCAGCCCCATAGATCTAAGCTGGTACAGATCCTGTAAACAGGCTTATAAGAGATGCTTAGGTCCCTCGCAATTTAAGGAACTAACATCTTAATATTAAGACAGGTTTGTATACAAGCAACAATAGCCTTACTAAATTAAGCAGGCATAGTTTATAGATAGAGAGACAGCAGGTAAATGATTGTACTACTAAATTAGGTGGGGGAAATTTTTTTAAGGTCTAGGGGACCACAGCCGAGCGCTCAGGCCATGGGACAGACTTTTTAGAATGACTGTACCGCGTCACATGCTCTGCGGCATCGGCTCCCTCGCTTGCGCGACAAGTAGCGCCTTGGCAAGAAGCACACATGTATATTTAAACTCGCAGAGCAGCTCCTCTGCTCCTTAGTTTAATCTAGTTGAGTTACACTACCTCTTGCTTGTAGCTTGAGCATGCCGACCGTGACAACTAGAAACATGCTGCCCCCACCCTACCTACTTTGTACGCTGTGCACACTGTACACTACTCTTGCTCTTACTACTTAAGTGCTTATACTATAAGCAGCTAGCTAAAAAAGCTTATTTAATACTAATTAGTAGTTAATTTAATTAACTATAAATTAGTAAAAGTAATAATAAAGTACTTACACTTTTTAAGGTACTTTATTTTATTACTTATTTTTAAAGATAGCAAATTAATTTTTTACATTATATAGTAAGCTCTGCTACTGTATTAAGTAAGAAAAAAATAGTGTAAGACGCACACTAAAATAAATAATAAAGCTATATACCTAGCAGCTAAATAATAACAGGAGTACCTATATAATTTACTAGAAAAGTAATTAACTATACTACTATAATAAAATCTTACTAGTAACTAACAACTTTATATAATAATAATAAAAATAAGAAATAATTTTTATTATACAAATAACTTATAAAAGACATAAAAATATTAAAGGCAACACTATAAAATAAAACTAGCTTAAAGTACTAGAATAATAAAATTAACATTTTAAAAGCTTTAATAAGCTTATAAATTTAATTATATATAAGTTATATAATTACTAATTTATATATAATAACTTAGAAAAGTGCTAATTTTCTAAGTTTATGTATAAAAAATTTTAACAAATAAACACTATAAAACTTTTTAGCACTTAGCTGCGCGTTTAAAAGAAAGCTTATATAAGTGCTAAAAAATAGAAAAATTACACTATAGCTAAGTAATAAAAGTACCTAAGCCTAAAAGCTATATAATATAGCATAAAAAAATAATTATACTTAAAAAGCTTTATACATAACTTTTATTACTATATAAGGCTCTATATAGAAGTATGCTAAATATAATGTAGCTAATACTACTAAATATACTAGCATTACCTACTCTTATACTTTAGCTAGCACTACACTAATTACTGTATAAACAATACATGCTACTCTATCTAACGCCTGTCCTACACCCCTAATTGTACACACTAACGTACTTCATAGGCGAGTTGCTCACACACCTAAGTTGCTTACTTTTGCTAAGACCCTACTATACTACTTTTTTACACTAATGTATTTCTAACAACACTACTTAGACATGTTAAAGAAATGTTAGATATAGCTTATACTTTAAGCTTTTAAATAAAACATAACACTTTCTAAGCAACATGCTGCAGCTATCTATAAAGTCTTTTAAAAGATAATAAGTAACTAACATGCTAAATAACTTTCTTAAGCTAATTATATAGCTAACTTATAAAAGCTAGATAATAATAAAAAGTAAGTAATTATTTAGTACATACTTAAGCTAAATGCGTAAGGATTTCCCCCCTAGCTAGTAGCTATAGCTAATATAGCTAATTCTTTACACACTAAGTATAATATAGCCTATATTAGTATAAACTAGTGTAATATGTTTATTAAGTGTTACTTAAAGCTTAAAGTAAAGTTTAAGCGCAAGTATAACTATAAAAAAGCTTTTTATAAAATTTTTATAGTAATTTAAAGCTAGTTTAACTTTATAAAGAATATTAAAGCTAAGTATAGCATTTAAGATAATAATATATATAACTTTAATAAGATAAGGTTTATAATAGGCTAAATATCTACTAAAGTAGTTATTATAAGTTTAGAGGAATAAGGACAGCTAAAAGCAGTCTAGCTAGGTAACTAGAAGTAGACAACAGCTATCTAGAGCATTAATGCTAAAAAGTAGGCTATTTTACTTTTTATTATTTTTTAAGGTAGCAACTACTTTTTAAACTAGTATAAAAAAATCTACTTTAGAATTAAGTTATTATAATCTCTAAGCATAGCTAGACTACTAATTAGCTTAGTCTAGACTAGTTAAAGCACTTTAACATGCATATAAAGAAGTGTACTGTTAGCAGCTACTGTCTGCTAGTTATTAATAGCTATAAAAGCTATAACTTACTTTATTTTTAGTAATACTATAAAAATAATAAGATTATTACTATTTATATACTTTTTTACTTATTACACCTTTTATAGCTACTTAATATAGGTTGTTTTACTTTTTTAAAAAAAGTGTATAAGCGCTAAGCTAAAAACCTTATACACAACTAAATTACTTATATTATAAAAATAAAGTTTCTACTATGCTTTAAAGTAGCTTATAATGCTATAATTACTTTTAGTAATATCTAAAAAAAGTTTTAAAGCGCTAGATTAGTTCCTTTTAACCTATAATAAGTTATAATAGGCCTTAATCTAAAGTTGCGCACTTAATTACTACTACTACCTATATATAATAAGCCCTAGTAGTTATAAACTCTAAGTAATACTTTAAAACTTAGGTTATAATTAATGCTTATAAAAATAAAAATTTAGAAGTATATAAATAGTTTACTAACTTTTATAGTTAAGGTGTTTAAAAAGGTCTTAAAAAAGGCAGCAATAATTACACATAAGCTAGTGTTAGTGTAATAGAAAATTACTAAGCTTTAAGTAGCTAATAAGGCTGCTATATAACATAAATTACATAAAAAAAGTAGATTAAAGTAAAAAAGACCTTAATAATTTAAAAAGGCCTGCGCTTAACAGCTCTAAAGAAGTTTAAAGCGCGCAGTAATAGAAAGAAGGCAAAGAAGTAGGTGCAAGCTAAAGTAAGTAAGCTATTCTAAAGGCGCTGCAGACAGTGCAATTAGACTAGGCATAACACACAAACATGTAAGTAAGAAGCAGAAGTAGTATCTAAATAATATTCTAAGCTGTACTATACTATATAGTGCTAGAGCAGGTTGTTATAGGCTATAATAGAGTTTGTTAGGGTGGGGTCTTGGCAAAAGTGAGCGACTCGGGTGTGTAAGCAACTCGCCCATGAAGTACGTTACTGCCTGCTGTAGTGTATGCACTACTAATACAACTTATATAATCTTTACTATATTACAACGTGTATAAACTTCTACTTTAAAAAAAAACTACTAAAGAAAAACTCTTAGTAAAGAAAATTATATAATTTTAAAAAGTATAAAAAAAATAATAACTATATAAGTTAACTGTTAAATAGACTCTTTTAGCTAGCTGCTTATAGTATAAGCGCTTAAGTAGCAAGAGTAAGAGTAGTGTACAGTGTGCACAGCGTACAGGGTAGGTAAAGTAAGGGCAACATGTTTCTAGTTCTATTGCTCTTATCTTTTCTCTATATAAAGGAAAAGAGGGATATCTAAATGTTTACACATAGAGGTTTACACACAAGCATTATGTAACATAGATATGTAATTCTGCTTATGTGTAATAGCTAGTATCTAAACTATAACACTACTACTATGTATAGACACTAGCAACTTTTTTTTTATCTAAAAAATTGCCTTTTGTACGTGTTACTTCCTTCCTGTCTATATAAGTCCATTTAATTATATTCTGCCTATACTCTACCCTATTTATTAGGGTTTGCCCTAGTAATGCTATGCGTTAGGATAAGCTAGTTACGCTATGTAAATAGCTTTTCTTTTTTTTATCTTTTACTTTCTAAGCTCTGCTGTATAATCCCTTAGCTCTTTTTTTTGTATAGTGCTAGCAGTAACAAATCTTTATAATAAAAAAAATAAGTGTGTATAACATAAAAAAAATTAAAATAAAAAAAGTAAAAAAAATAAGCTTTATATAAAGGCGTTATTAGTCTAGTTAGTCTAAAGCATCTTTGCGCACAGAATCTAGCTAGTCTATAGATGCTTCTATCTAGACAGAGAGGCAGTTAGTTAGGACTAATAATTAAAAAGCTTAATTTAGTGTTTTCTTTATACATACATGTACTAAGTTATTTTTACTATTAATTTACTTAATTTTAGTAATTTCTCTTTTTTTCTATAATTTATAAAGTAATATAATATAAATTATAAGTTACTTTTTACTAGTAGTGCCTAGGTTAATAAAGTAATTATATAAAAACCTTAAATCTATATTAATTACTACTAGAATTAGTAATAGTTTAAGCATTTATATAATTTACTATAAAGTTATACTAAAAGTAATTATATTATTAAACCTTTTAACTATTTTATATAGTTTACTAGTAAGAACACTCCTAGTTACTTTTTTACACTTAGTAGAATTCTAGTATAAAATACTACAACAGTTTATAAATTATCTGTAAAAGCAAAGCGTGCTTAGAGCAATAGTTAGCGCATTAAGGTAGGTTATTTAGGTTAAAGAATAGTTGCAGCATAATGCTTAGCAAAGTAGTATTAGACAGGTAATAGACGCATAACAACAACATTTAACTGTAGCATGTAACTAATTATAGCCTGTAACTAAGCGTAGCTAATACTAATCTCTAACACACTAATGTAGCTAATTGTTTGCAGTGGTGACACTTAGATGCGTTGTTACCATTGTTACACAATAGTTAGATGTGTTGTCACACAATAGTTAGATGCGTTAGCACTATAGTTGTATGCATCTTACTATAGCCTGTTGCTAAGACTCACCCACTTATTTCGCATATATATAGACTCCTACAAAGAATTCCTCTAGCAATACATTTAATCTAGTTTCTTATGCCTCTAGTGTCTTACATAGCTTCACACTAATACTAATCCCTAACACACTAACATAGCTAAAAAAAAAAAACTTAAATAATAGCTAGCTAATTCTTAGCTTTAATTAGGTTAGTAAAATTTCTTTTTTAAAAACTTAAAGTTTATATAAATTTAAGATTAGTTATTTAGAAATTAGTTAATTATTAGCTGTAATTAAAAGAACAGGTTCTAGCTCTAGCTTTTAACGCGTTTCTGCTCTTATAATAGTCTTCCTCTTCTTTGCACCTTGCAGTCTCTAGCGTTGCGCCTGTTCCTTTCACCGCCTTATACTGCCACGCCACGCCTAATACTGCTACCTAATATCTTTAATTTAATTGTTTTAGCATTAAAGCTCTAGTTGTAGAGCTGCAGCTTGTGTAGTTTATTGCCTTTGTAGGAATTTCTTAGAGTTCTAGAGAGCTCTAGCGCTGCCTCTGCCTCTGCCTCTGCCTCTCTATCGCTGCAAAGATTAATGTAGTACATGTAATACCTTAACAAGCTGTTTTGCTTACACAAGCGCTAGTTTAGCTTCTTTAACTGCTGTTTAAATATAATAGGCTAATGTCTAGAGTTGTTAGTAAGAGATTACCTAGCAGTGTTAAGAAATGCATAACGTAAATTGCAGCAAATTGTAGCAAACTACAGCAAATTGCAGCAAACTACAGCAAATTGCGGCAAACTACAGCAAATTGCGGCAAACTACAGCAAATTGCGGCAAACTATAGCAAATTGCGGTAAACTATAGCAAATTGCACTAAACTATAGCAAATTACAGCAACCTACAGCAAATTGCGGCAAACTATAGCAAATTGCAGCAAACTACAGTAGATTACAGTAGAAGGCAGCAATCCCTAGTAGATATTAGTTGTGTTGCAAGTAGCTCTACATATAGAGAGGGTTCTAGAGGGGTAATGCCTCTAGAAAAAAAGCCTTAAAAAGGGCAGCAATAATTGTGCATAAGCTAGTGTTAGTGTAATAGAAAATTACTAAGCTTTAAGCAGCTAATAAGGCAGCTACATTTAGAAAGGCCTGCGCTTAACAGCTCTAAAGAAGGTTAGGGCGCGCAGTAACAGAAAGAAGGCAAAGAAGTAGGTGCAAGCTAAAGTAGGTAAGCAATTCTAAAGGCGCTGCAGACAGCGCAATTAGACTAGGCATAACGCGCAAACGTGTAAGCAAGAAGTAGAAGTAGTATCTAAATAATATTCTAGGCTGTACTGTACTTTATAGTGCTAGAGCGGGTTGTTATAGGCTATAATAAAGTTTGTTGTGGTGTGGTCTTAGCAAAAGTAAGCAACTCAGGTGTGTAAGCAGCTGCTAATCCCTAACACACTAATGCTAATCTCTAACACACTAATGCGGCTAATGCTAATCCCTAACACACCGATGCAGCTGATGCTAATCCCCGACACACTAATGTAGCTGATGCTAATCCCTGACACACTAATGTGGCGGATGCTAATCCCCGACACACTGATGTGGCTAGAGAGTGTTACGGTCTACGGTTGGACCAGCGTAACTCCACCGGCAGTGCTCCACAATCTAGCTGGGTTGGGGCAGGGCTCGCTTATGGACCAATCGGAGGACACGGAAGCAGCACAGCTGCCCGCGATAATGGAGGAATGTGTCGTCCAGTAGGAAGACAGGCCACGAGTCCAGGGAGTTCAGGGGAGCTCAGGGAGCTCGCCTTGGCAGACTCCCGCGAACTCCTCTGGCTCCCCTTAGCACCTCCACCACATGTATATAGTTCCCACATTAAACAACCTTTAAAAGGTGTGTTTAACATTTAGTTTATTCTCTATATAGACTAAGTAGCATTTAGCTTTCTAAAAAGCTGCAATACTACAGTGCCAAGACAAAAGTCTGTTCCCGCAACGCGTAACCGAGAAACGCGACAAACACAACACCATCTTTCTACTATTAATTGCGCAGCCACTATAAGGTCTTTTAGCAAGGAAATTTCACATAATTGTTGCTAGAATGCTAAGTTATTAGTGCAGCAGCAGGAGTTAATTATTTTAAAGTCTAAGGCTGGCGTTTCTGCTGCAGAACTGGCAGAGGAATTCTCCTGCACAACGCGCTGCATTAACACTACAATTGCGCGCTAGAAAGCAACTAGCTGCAATCTTTCACACTATTAATCTAGACGCCCCTCTAAGCTATTGTGTTGTACTAAGCGCCTGCTATTTTAAACAGCTTAAAAATATCTAAAAATAGAGTATAAAACACTGCTTAAAGAGACTAGCCTTACGCCACACATATCTACTAAGACTGCCTATTGTACGCTTAAGAAGTTTAATCTTACTAACTTTTGCTACAAGCGCAGACCTAAGATTAACTACGCCACAGTAGGCAGGAGGCGCGCGTGGGACAGAGCATAGCAGCGCTTTAACTAGAAGAGACAGACAATGCGCTTCTTTAATAAGTGCTCTATTAAAAAAGGCTTTAGTACTAAACAGGAGTAGTGCTTTTACTATCCTACAAAGAAGTAAAGGCATAAGATAATAAAGGAGCGTTCTACAGCTTAGCAGCCTGCGCAGATAGTGTGGGCGTCTATCTAGATTAATTGCAGACAGAGGGTACATTAGAGCCCTCTTATAATTATAAAGAGAGACCCTGCTGCTCCCTACTATAGCTACTTAGCTAAGAGCTACATCTAAGCGCTTAAGAAAGGTCTCTTGCGTAACTACTAAAGAGGAGATCTATTCTAGCAGGATAACACGCGCATACACACAGTAAGAGCAACGCGCAAATAGTTGCAGAGGCACTATATTAATGTTATTAATTTCCTCCCCTACTTTCTAGACCTTAACCCTATTAAATATATATAGTAGGCGCTAAAAAGAACACTCTATAGGCTGCACCCTAAAATAGCTATAATAGGCGACTCTGCAGAGGAGTAGGATTAGTTCTGTGCAGCATTAAAGAAGGTGTGGCAGAAAATACCTAATTCTCTAATTAAGAAGCTTATCTTTTTAATGCTGCGCTGTCTACAGGCTCTGCAACAAGCGCATGGCTACTAGACAAAGTATTAGGATAATGCAATTAAAATAAGCTATTAATTATGCTTGTGCAACTATTTAGAGTGGCTATATAATTAATTAAATAGAGGGGGCAGATGTTTAGTGGGGCTCGCTAAATGCTGCCCGGAACAGACTTTTGTCCTAGTACTGTATTTGTATATCTTGCACTATATATACCTCTAATTCTGTCTAACAGGACTGTTTAACCTGGCCTCCCTACTGCTGCATACAGGGCAAACCACAATCTAGTCACCCTCCTCTCCTCTATTAGCCTATTAGCCTGTACGTAGGACTGTACACCCTACTAGTTAGCCCCTTACTACCTGTCCTACTTATCCCCTAGGAACATTATAAGACCTAAGTGCTTCTATAAAGTAAAGATTATAACATTAAACACTACTCCCTCTAAAAAGTATAGATACCTTTTAACACAACCTAGATTCTAACATAGCCTACACAGCTCTGTTAGGATCTATAGAAGTTCCTAGCTAAAGTAAAGCTATCTTAGCAAAATAAATTAATATAATCTAGAACAACATTAAGAAACTCTAGCAAATTAGTAAAAAAATTAGTAAGTTAGTAAAACTTAAATAAGAAGTTACTAACTTTTACTAAAAAGTAGTAGAATTATAAACTCCTCTTAGACCTTTAAGCCTCTAAAAAGCTACTAATCACGCCTATTAAATACATAAACTATAAGTAGAGCTAGCAAAAATTTAAAATATTTTAATAAAGAAAGTAAGTATTATAGCTAAAAAGACTTTAAGACTAGCTTTTCTAAAGCTTTTTAAAAAATTACTAAAAAACCTCTACTTATTCTTTATACAATGTTACCTTTATATATAATATAATAAAGAAGCATTTTAGACTAACGCAGAAATAATATCTTAAATAGGACTATACTTAGAAGGCCTACCTGCAATCTAGTTCTAACTCTATGCAGATAATTAGATAGACTTTAGAGCTAATAGTGCAGCACTTACTCTTAAAATAAAGAAAGTGTTTAATAGTGTTAAAAACTTTAAAGAAGCTTTAACAGCTATCTATAAAACTTTAGATAAGAAAAAGATTATAGCTAATAAGTTAAATACTATAAAGTAGGGCAGTAGCCTAGTCTAAAACTACGTAGTACACTTTAGAGAATAATTAGCTATTTATAGATAGACAGATTAAAAAGCCCTTTGTTGCATGTTCTATAATAAACTAAGCAAAATAATAAAAGATAAGTTTATATATAGTAATAAGCTAACTATTTTTAAAAACTTTATTACATAAGTAACAACTTATAACAACTATTATATAAAGTGTAAAAAAGAAAAGAAATAAAAAGAAACTTTGTAAAGACTAAAGTTTATTTTTTAAAAAAAAAAGGTTTTATAATATAATAAAAAACTAATAGACCTTAGTTATATAAAGCATATATAAAGCTCCCCCCTTAAGAAAAGCTAAGTTCTAGGACGCAATAGGCCACCTTTAACAAAGAAATAATAAAAGTAGCTAAAGAACAAAGCCTACCTAAACTGTAAAAAGTTAGGATATTTCTGCTAAAATTACCTAAACTTTTAGAAGGGGGAGAATAAAAATACTACTATAATAATAAAAGCTATTACTACTAAATATAGCTTTATAGATAAGAAAATATTAAAAAAATTAGATTATAAACTTTACTAGTAATGCAAAGAAAACTATTCTTTAAATAACTACCTTAAAGCGTATTAGAAGGTAGCTATTTAAAACTTTAGTAGCTTAAATATAGTATTACAAAATCTTATAATTCTTAAAGAATATAAAGAAGAGACTTAGATCTAAGAATATATTATAAATGTTTAGAAAAAAAAACAATTCCCTCTCTAAGACTAGACTCTTAGCACTTTAGTAAAAGAACTTTTTTAATAGTTTTAGAAATGCAAATGTTAGAAGTGTAAGCTATAGTATAACTACCTAAGCTATTATATAACCTTACTTTACTAAATAAACATTAGTAACAACTACTTTATAGTTAACATTATATAATAAATAGCTAGAGTTAAGTATAATATTATAGATAAAAAAAAGTAATAGTAATTCTTTATTAAAATTAAAGACTAGAAACTAGAAAAACTAGGTAGACCTACTAAGTTTAAAGTACTAGAACTAGTACCTAGAAAACCTAAGACACTACTTCTAAGCCTAGCAATCTCTAAAAAAAGCTTTAGTAATATAATAAAACTATAGACAGTGCGTTCTCTATAAAAGCAACGCCTATAGCACTAACAACTACTAATAAAAAGGGCACCCTATATAGTTAGTATAAACACAAGAATACCTATAGTAGACTTAAAAAAGTCCTTTTAACATATTACATAAACCTAACAATTATCTATACCCCTAGTACTAATGTACACAGTGTTACTGTGTAAAACATTAGGATAATAAACACTAGATAGGCTAGTAGCCTACATAGAAGAAAAACTATAATAAATGCCTATAGCAAAGAACAGCCTCTGCCTATAAAACTATAAACTGCTACACTTGTTAGACAGCCCCCCCCTATAAATAAAAAAGGTAGACAAAGTGTAAAGAATAAAATAACTGCTAGTTTTACTATTTCTAATAAAAAGTAGTAAGAAAAGAAGACTATCTAACATTACACTACCTAGTTAAAGATTATAAGTGTAAAGCAGCTAACTGCTATAATTAAAAACACTAAATTTATAAAAAAAAGAAAGATAAGTTTAATAATAACTTATAAGACATTAACTTATATCCTTTTTTAAATAAAAAAGTCCTCTATAACATATTAGCTCTAGTTATAGTAGAATAAGAGGCTAGGCACAGCCTAACTACTACCTTTATGTATAAAGGATAATTAGGGCTAGCTCTTATAAACAGCAGATGCACCTTTACTGCAATAGATAAAAACTAGGTAGAATAATAAAGCATTTTATTTTAAATTAAAATAAACTTATTTAAGGTAACTTTAGCTAACGCATTCTTAATTAAGTATAGCAAAGAATAAATTAACCTAGAAACATATAAGAAAAACTTTAAAACCTTAAATACTAGAAATTAAAGGTCTATAAACATACTACTACTAAAAGGTAAGTATAACATAATTCTAGGCTATAACTAGCTTAGAACACATAACTCTACTATTAATTAGAAAATAATAACAATAGAAAGCCTAGAAGACTATGCGCGCATAACCTAGTTAGCATGCTATAATAATAAATGTTTAGTCTATAAATAAGTAAAACAGAGTAGTAGTTACTACTTTAAAAAAAAAAACCTAAAAAGTTTCTTTACTAAGAGCTAAAAGCTTAGGCTATTAAAATAATAATAAAAAAAACTTAAAGAAGTCTTTTATAAAAAAATAGAAGCTAATAATAATATAAAATAAATTAGGATTTTTAGGATATAAAATAAAGGCAGCATCCTTATTAAATATAAGGATTATAAGGATATGTTTAAGACACTAGAAAACCTAAAAAAACTACTACTACACTAACCTTAAGACTATGCTATTAACCTAGTAAAAGACTACAACCTAAAGACCTACAGACTTTGCCTTTTAATAAGAACATAAAAGAAAGCCTTATAGAAGTATATTAACTAAATACTAGCATAAGGCTACATCTAGGAAAGCTATAGCCTAGTTGCCTTAGCTGTAGTCTTTATAAAAAAGAAAAAAGAAAAGATCTGTGTATGCTAAGACTATAAAACTCTAAATAATAACATAATCTAAGACTAATTCCCTCTACTAATTATATAAGATATTATAAACTAATTAAAAAGAACATAGTACTTTATAAAGTTTAATGTATAAAATAAATTTAATAAGATAAAGATAAGAGAAGAAAATAAGTAGCTTATAGTGTTTAAAACTTTATAAAGACTCTACAAATTATTAGTAATGCTATTTAGCTTAATAAATGCTCTAGTAATGTTCTAGTAAATTATTAATACAGCTTTTAACTTATATCTTAATGTCTTTACTCTAGTATACCTAGACAACGTCCTTATCTACTTAAAATATACTCTAGAAGACTATGTACAGAAAGTATAAAAAGTTTTAGAGTAGTTAAGAAAGTATAGACTTTATTTACAGCTCTTTAAATGCAAATTTTATGTAACTAAAATAGAATATCTAAAATTTATAATTAATAAAGAAGAAATAAAAATTAACCTAGCTAAAGTATAAAAAGTAGTTAAATAGCTAGAACTTATAATAGTTAAGGAAGTTAAAGGATTCCTTAGACTATTAAAATATGTTAGACAAATAATTAAGAACTACTTAAAAATTACTATACCTTTAACTAACACTACTACTAAGGAGTAGGTAATAGCAAAATTTGTTTAAACTCTATAAATAAATAAGGCATTTATAGTGCTAAAGTAGGCTATAACAGCTAAACTAGTATTAAGGATGTACAACCTAAGACTAGATACTAAAATCTACACAAACGCATCCTTAGAAGCTAGTAGAGCTGCATTATATTAAAAATAAGAAGACAGAAAATAGTACCTAGTTGCGTACTACTCTGCTAAGTTCTTAGAACCTAAAGTAAACTATAGCATACCTAACAAAGAATTAAAAGCAATACTAAACACAGTAAGAGTATAAGCTATAAAACTACACAGAATAGTAAAGCTATTCTAAATTATAACTAACTACATAAACTTAGTTATGTTTCTAATAGTAAAAAACTCTTACTAATGCATATAAAATAAGCTATAGAACTTACGCAGTTTAACTATGTTATTAAGCATGTTCTAAGAGCATAAAACTAGCAAGCTAACACTTTTAGCTAGAAGCTAAATTACTTTAATAAAAAAAAAGAAACTAAGAAGTTTACTTTTTTTAAAAAAACTAATAAAGGACAAATTTATAATAAGCCTTAACTTATAAAGGAACTCTGCATGCTTATAGCTATTAAGTAAGAATAGAAGAACCTAATTTAAAAATACTATAAATCCCTAATGTTTAGACATCTAAGAATAAGCACTTTCTAAAAGAAACTAAGGGCTGCTATACTATAAAGAATACTAAAAATAAAACAACTATACACTAAGGTGCTTAGAGAATGTAATATCTGTAATAAAAATAACTTATAAAGGTATAAGACTTACAGACACCTTTAACTAATTAAAGCACTAAAGTTACTATAGATAATAATTATAATAGACTTTATTATAAAACTGCCCTTGTCTAAGGAACTAAGCATAGAAAAATATGTAATATAATTATAGTAGCTGTTGAATAGGCTCTAACAGCTAGCTGCTTATAGTATAAGCACTTAAGTAGCAAGAGTAAGAGTGGTGTACAGTGTGCACAGTGTACAAGGTAGGTAAGGTAAAGGCAACATGTTTCTAGTTCTATTACTCTTATCTTTTCTTTATATAGAGGAAAAGGGGGATATCTAGATGTTTATGCACAGAGGTTTACATATAAGCATTATGTAACATAGATACATAATCTTGCTTATACGCAATTGCTTATATCTAGGCTGCAACACTGCTGCTGTGTACAGACACTAGCAACTTTTCTTTTTATCTAAAAAGTTGCCTTCTGTACGTGTTACCTTTCTTCTGTCTATGTAAGTCTATCTAATTATGTTCTGCCTTTACTCTACCCTATTTATTAGAACTTGCCTTAGTAATGCTGTGCGTTAGAATAGGCTAGTTATACTATGTAAATAGCTTTTCTTTTCTTTATCTTTTACTTTTTAAGCCTTGCTGTACAACCTTCTAGCTTTTTTCTTTTTTTATATAGTGCTAGCAGTAACAGATCTTTATAATAAAAAAAATAATTATGTATAATACAAAAAAAACAAAATAAAAAGAAATAGGCCTTATATAAAGGCGTTATTAGTCTAGTTAGTCTAAGGCATCTTTGCGCACAGGATCTAGCTAGTCCACAGATGCTTCTATCTAGACAGAGAGGCAGTTAGTTAGGACTAGTAATTAAAAAGCTTAGTTTAGTGTTTTCTTTATATATACATCTACTAAGTTATTTTTACTATTAATTTACTTAATTTTAGTAATTTCTTTTTTTTATATAATTTATAAAGTAACATAATGTTAATTATAAGTTACTTTTTACTAGTAGTGCCTAGCTTAATAAGGTAATTATATAGAAACTTTAAATCTATGTAAATTACTACTAGGATTAGTAGTAGTTTAAGTGTTTATATAATTTACTATAAAGTTGTACTAAAAGTAATTATATTATTAAACTTTCTAACTATTCTATATAGTTTGCTAGTAAAAACACTCTTAGTTACTTTTTTACACTTAGTAGAATTCTAGTGTATAATGTTGCCTAGTATTTTAAAGTAGTTACTTTACTCTATATAGTCCTTATTACTTAATATAATTAAGAATTTTAGCTATAAGCTAAGGTCTTTGTTATTAGTAAATAATCTATTTATAAAAATAAATAGCTTTACATAATTAAGCTGTAATAGTAGAAAGGTAAGACTACGCTTACTATTGTCTATCTACTATTAGATTTATGTATTAAGTGTGTTAATGTTGTTATATAAAGGGTCTATAGTTTATATAGTAATAAATAGGTTAAATGCTGCCTCTAGTTAACATATAGATGCAATGTATACCTTTTTTACACATTACTTAACATATTATTATGCAGCATCTTTATTCTCTAAGTTAATTATATAAAAGTAGCTTACTTGTCTTTTCTAAGTAAGAACTACTATGTTGTGTGTAAGTTTAATCCTTTTACTATTAAACTTAATAGGCTGCTTTTCTACTAAGATAGTCTTGCCTTTTACGCAGAACTTTACCTTCTGCAGTTTCTTCTCTTCTTTTTACGCAAAATTCTTTATTATAATGCTTAAAGTGTTATACAAATGCTTCTAGTTGTTTCTAGAGCCTATGTTGTGCATATAGTGCATATTCACCTAACCTTCTAGGATATCTAGAAAGATGTCTGTGTACTAAGTTTCCTAGATATCTAGCTGTTAATATAGATTAATAAAGATTTTTATTTTATTTATAAAGATGTTATATAGTTAACTTATATAGTTATTATCTTTTTTCTATGCCTTTTAGAATTATATAATTTTGTCTACTAGAAGTTTTTTTTTAGCAGTTTCCCTCTAGGGTAGAAGTTTGTACAGGTTGTAATGTAGTATAGATTGTGCAGGTGGTATTAGTAGTGCATACACTACTGCAGGCAGTAGTGTGTACAATTAAGGATGTAGAGTATCCGTTAGGTAGAGTAGCATGTATTATTTGTACAGTGATTAGTGTAGTGCTAGCTAAGGTGTAGGAGTAAGTAATGCTAGTATGTTTAGTGTTAATAGCAGCATTATGTTTAGTCTACTTCTATATAAAGCCTTATATAGTAATAAAGGTTGTGTATAAAGCTTTTTTAGTGTAATTACTTTCCCTTATGCTATATTATACAGCTTCTAGGCTTAGGTACCTTTAGTGCCTAGCTATAGTGTAATTCCTTTGTTCTTTAGCACTTATATAAGCTCCCTTTTAAACGCGTAGCTAAGTGCTAAGAAGTTTTACAGCATCTATCTTTTAAAATTTTTTATATATAAGCTTAGAAAAGTAGCGCCCTTCTAAGTTATTATATGTAGATTAGTAATTATATAACTTATATATAATTAAGTTTATAGGCTTATTAAAGCCTTTAACATGTTAATCTTATTATTCTAGTACTTTAGGCTAGTCTTATTTTGTAGTGTTGCTTCTAATATCCTTATGTTCTTTATAAGTTCTTTATATAATAGAAATTATATTTTACTCTTCTTATTATTACATAAAGTTGTTAGTTGCTAATAAATTTTTATTATAATAGTATAGTTAATTGCTTTTCTAGTAGATTACGTAGGTACTGCTATTATCTAGCTGCTAAGTTGTGCAGCTTTAATAGCTTTAGTATGCACCTTACACTATCTTCTCTTTACTTTATATAGTAGCAGAGCTTACTGTATAATGTAAAAGATTAATCTGCTATTTTAAAGAATAAGTAACTAAATAAAGTACCTTATAAAGCATAAGTGCTTTATTATTACTTTTCTTAAAAGATAAGTAATAAAATAAAGTGCCTTATAGAGCGTAAAGTTAATTACTTGTGCAGTAGATTACGCAGGTACTGCTGTTGTCTAGCTGCTAGGTTGTGCAGCTTTAATAGCTTTAGTGTGCGCCTTACACTATCTCTTTCTTACTTTATACAGTAGCAGAGCTTGCTGTACAATGTAAAGAATTAATGTGCTATTATTTAGCTGCTAGGTTGTACAGCTTTAGTAGCTTTAGTGTGCGTCTTACACTATCTCCTTCTTACTTTATATAGTAGCAGAGCTTACTGTATAATGTAAAGGATTAATCTGCTATTCTAAAAGATAAGTAACTAAACAAAGTACCTTATAAGGTGTAGGTGCTCTGTTGTTACTTTTTCTAGGGAATAGGTAACAAAACAAAGTACCTTATAAAGTATAAGTACTCTATTATTACTTTTACTAATTTACAGTTAATTAAATTAACTACTAATTAGTGTTAAATAGGCTCTAATAGCTAGCTGCTTATAGTATAAGCACTTAAGTAGCAAGAGTAAAAGTAGTGTACAGTGTGCACAGCATATAAGGTAGGTAAAGTAAGGGCAACATGTTTCTAGTTCTATTACTCTTGTCTTTTCTTTGTACAGAGGAAAAGGGGGATATCTAAATGTTCACGCACAGAGGTTCGCGCACAAGCATCATGTGACATAGATACGTGATCCTGCTCGTGCGCGATCGCTCGTATCCTGGCCGCGACGCTGCTGCTGCGTACGGACAGTAGCCCTTAATAAAACTACTAAATATTTGCACACTTAGCTATTAAAAAAGATAATAATAGCTAAGGAATTTATCTATAAACTAGAATAAAACATAATATTAGTACACAGGTGCTCTAAGATTATTATCTCTAACTAAGATAAGCTGTTTACTAGCAGATTCTAGAAAGCAGCTATGCAGCACCTTAGTATAACACATAAGCTGTCTACAGCGTACTATCTGCAGATAGACAGCTAGACAGAAAAAGTAAACGCTAAAGTAAAAAAGTACCTTAAAAAGTATGTCTTCTATACCTAGCATAATTAGGCAGAATAGCTTCTAATAGCACAGCTAGCTATTAATAATGTAGAATTAGCTATAATAAAGAAAACACTATATAAAGCTAATTTTAAGTATAACCTTTACTTTACACTATAAGGAAATTAACTTATAGACCTATAAAAATTAATAAACTAGTTGTTAAGTCTATAAAGCATATATAAGAAGTTAGCACTAGAAGCTAAATCTAGCAGGGAAATAATAAAGAGGTATGTAAATAAATTATAACAACTAGGACTAAAAATCTACCTAGAAGACTATATATATTTTAATACTAAAAACCTAAAAATATCTAGACCCTTAAGAAAGCTAGCAGAAAAAAAAATAAGACTATATAAAGTTTTATAAACTTAACAAGATAATTACAAACTTAACCTTCTCTTATATATAAAAATACACCTATAGTTTTACATCTCTAGACTAGAAAAAGCACCTAAAGAAATTCCTCTATTTATATAAAAATAAAAATATAAAGAAATAGAATATAATGTTAAACATATTATTAGTAATTAAAAAAATAAAAAAGAGTTTTTAGTAAAATAAAAAAAGTAGCTTACTAGTAAAAACATATAGAAACTAGGTAAGAATTTACAGAACGCGTAGCTATTAGTATAAAGGTACTTTTAAGCTTATCTAAAAGAAACTAGCTAGGCAATAAAGCACCTATATTAAAAGAAATAGCTACGTTATTACTAAATAGCAGCAGCCTTTAGAGACAAGTCCTAGCTAATAAAGGCTATAGAGAAAAATAACTCTCTACCTTAGCCTTAAAGGCTTTTATCTTGTCTAAAGAAGAGAGATCCCTCTTTAAATACTTTACACACTAAGCCTTTAGTAGGTTTAATAACTTTTAGATATAATCTTACTTAAAACACTCTCTAGCTATTACCTTTAAAGTCTCTAGAACTTAACGCAACATTTCTTCTCTAAGCTTTTACTTATAAGCTTTTATAGCAGTAGCTTTCTAAAAAAGCATCTCTCTTTTCTTCTCTAACTAGTCCTATGTAGCATTAGAAATAAAGGTGTTGCACTTACTATACTTTTTTACACACTTAACGCATCTATCTAAAGACAGAGTTAACATGTAGGATAATTTTAAAAATTAGTAAGCACTATAAGGCCTTATTATTATCTAATAAAGAGGATTAAAACGCAGGGTAATATAAGAATAGTAGAATAAGCAGGACTAATAAGCTATTTAGTTTAAAAAAGATAAATGTCTAAAATGCCTTCTAGTAAGTAGGCGCCTACTTTATAAATAAACTCTTACTAACACAGTTGTGTAAGCAGAGCAGTAAGGACGCTGCTAGGGAGAAGAGGCAGCGTGTTACAGTCTACAGTTAGACTAGCGTAACTCTACTAGCAGTGCTCTACAATCTAGCTAGGTTAGAGCAGGGCTTGCTTATAGACTAATTAGAGGACACAGAAGCAGCACAGCTGCCTACAATAATAGAGGAATGTGTTGTCTAGTAGGAAGACAGGCCACAAGTCTAGGGAGTTTAGGGGAGCTTAGGGAGCTTGCCTTAGCAGACTCCTGCAAACTCCTCTAGCTCCCCTTAGCACCTCTACTACATGTATATAGTTCCTACATTAAACAACCTTTAAAAGGTGTGTTTAACATTTAGTTTATTCTTTATATAGACTAAGTAGCATTTAGCTTTTTAAAAAGCTATAATACTATTTATATATCTTACACTATATATACTTCTAATTCTGTCTAACAGGACTGTTTAACCTAGCCTCTCTACTGCCGCATACAGAGTAAACTATAATCTAGTCGCCCTCCTCTCCTCTATTAGCCTATTAGCCTGTACGTAGGACTGTACACCCTACCGGTTGGCCCCTTACCACCCGTCCTACTCATCCCCTAGGAACATCATAAGACCTGAGTGCTTCCACAAAGCAAGGATTATAACAGAGAGGCAGAACAGACGCAACTAACTATAATTTAAACATGTTTTACACAACGCATGCTAGAGCAAACTGCGTGCAAATTAACAGAAAGGTGCACTTATATTACATATACATTTTTTAAAAAAAGAATGTAAGAAATACATAGAGTAATAGAGAAATAGCGTTACTAGGGTTTATCTAAAGAAATTCTAACTAACTAGCGCGTCTAAAAGAGGAGATTCTGCTTAACTTTTCGTTCTACAAACCTGAATATAATAAGCAGAGCAAACTCTGCTAATAATGTTACCTAGTATTTTAAAGTGCTTACTTTACTTTATATAGTCTTTATTACTTAGTATAATTAAAAATCTTAGCTATAAGCTAAAGTCTTTATTATTAGTAAATAATTTATTTATAAAAATAAATATCTTTACATAATTAAGCTATAATAGTAAAAAGGTAAGGCTACACTTACTATTATTTATCTACTATTAGATTTATGTGTTAAGTGCTTTAATATTATTATATAAAAGGTCTATAGTTTATATAGTAATAGATAAGTTAAATACTAACTCTAGTTAATATATAAATATAATATATACCTTTTTTATACACTACTTAACATATTATTATATAGCATCTTTATTTTTTAAGTTAATTATCTAAAAGTAGCTTACTTATTTTTTCTAAGTAGGAACTACTATGTTATGTATAAGTTTAATTCTTTTATTATTAAACTTAATAAGCTACTTTTTTACTAAAATAGTTTTACTTTTTATATAAAACTTTACTTTTTATAGTTTTTTTTTATATAACATTTTTTATTATAATGCTTAAAGTATTAACGTACCTAACAGGTTGGCTGGCCACACAGGTTAGCCGGCCACTTTTGCCAAGCCTCTACTAAAACCACCCTATTCTCTTGCAAAACAGCCTACTTTAGCCCTGTATAAAGTAATATAACACAAGATATTATTTAGAGTCTACTTCTACTACTTGCTTACACATACGTAAGTTATGCCTAGTCTAATTACACTACCTATATTACCTTTAACTTAGCTTACTTTCTTTAGCGCGCACCTGTGTCTTTAGCTTCTTCCTATTACTACGCGCTTTAAACTCCTTTAGAGTAGTTAGACAAGCTTTATTCTTAACTATTAAGGTTTTTTTTGCCTAAATCTGCTTTTTTTTATGCAATTTACATTATGTAGCATCCTTATTTGCTGCTTAAAGCTCTATAATCTTATAGCCTACTTTATTATGTTAATGCTCTAGATAACTATTATCTACTTTTTATTACCTTACTATATTACCTTTAGCTGTCTTTATCTTTTTAAAGCTGTAATAACTGCTTTAGTTAATATTTAGCCTATTATAAAGCTTAACTAGTTAAAGTTATACCTGTCTTTATTCTAGATACTATACTTAGCTTTTATGTTAGCTACTAGGCAAAACTAGCCTTAGATAACCTCTAGATTCTTATAAAGCACTCTTTTATAATTATACTTATAATTAAACTTTATTATAAACTTAGGGCAGTGCTTAACCTACATACTAGGCTAGTTTAAGCTAACCTAGCCTAGATTGCGCTCTGTAGGCAAGGAATTAGCTATATTAGCTATAGCTGCAAGCCTAAAGAGAAATCTGCGTGTAATAAGCTTAAGTATGTAGTTAACAACTACCTTTTTTTTAAGCTTAGTTAGATTCCTTAATTTAGGCTAGCATTCTGCTTGTAAAGGCTGTCTAGCGCGTTAATTACTTAGTGTTATGTAAGAGACATTATAGATAGCTGCAGCGTGTTGTAAGAAAAGTTTTAAGTTTTATTTAAAAGCTTAAAGAGTAAGCTGTATCTAACATTCTTTAGAAGATTTAATCTAGTGTTGTTGTTAAGGCATTATGTAGATAGGTAGAGTTTAGTAGGGGCTTAGCAAAAGTGGCCGGCCAACCTGTGTGGCCGGCTAATCTGTTAGGTACGTTATCCATTTATAAGCTTATAATACTAAAGGTGTGCTCTCTTTTATTAGTAATTAAAAAGTAAAAGTTATATAAAAAAAATATACATACACAGCTTTTTTTTATAATAGTTATAACGTACTTCACAGGCAAGTTGCTCACACACCTAAGTTGCTTACTTTTACTAAGACCCTACTAAACTACCCTTTTTACACTAATGCATTCCCTATAACACTACTTAGACGTGCTAAAAGAATGTTAGATACAGCTTACGCTCTAAGCTTATAAATAAGACATAAAACTCTTAAAAAAATGTGCTATAGCTATGTATAAAGTTTTATAAAAGATAATAAATAACTATAGCGCTAGACAACCTTTATAAGCTAATTCTATAGCTAAATTATAAAGGCTAAGTAATAAAAAAAAAGCAGGTAATTATTAAGACTATACTTAAGCTATATGCTTAAGGAATTTCTCCTTAGATAGCATTTATAGCTAATATAGCTAATTCTTTGCGCGCTAAGCGTAATCTAGGCTATGTTTACATAAACTAGCCTAGTACATTTATAAAGCATTATTTAAAGCTTAAAGTAAAGTTTTAAGCGTAAGTATAGTTAAAAGATATTTAGCTAATTATAAACTCTATTTTGCTAAAGTTGTATGTGTTATTATTCTAGATGCTATACTTAGCTTTAATATTCTCTATAAGGCTAAACCTGCTCTAAATTACCCTAGAACTCTTATAAAAGGCTCTTTTATAGTTATACTTACGCTTAAACATTACTTTAAGCTCTAAATAACACTTTACAAACATACTAGGCTAGTTTATGTAAACATAGCCTAGATTATGCTTAGCGCGCAAAAAATTAGCTATATTAGCTATAAATGCTATTTAAGGGGAAATTCCTTACGCATATAGCTTAAGTATAGTCTTAATAATTACCTACTTCTTTTTATTACCTAGCCTTTGTAATTTAGCTATAGAATTAGCTTATAAAGGTTGTCTAGCGCTATAGTTATGTATTATCTTTTATAGGACTTTATATATAGCTATAGCACATTTCTTTAAAAGTTTTATGTCTTGTTTAAAAGCTTAGAGTGTAAGCTGTATCTAACATTCTTTTAGCGCATCTAAGTAGTGTTATAGGGAATGCATTAGTGTAGAAAGAGTAGTTTAGTAGGGTCTTAGCAAAAGTAAGCAACTTAGGTGTGTAAGCAACTTGCCTGTAAAGTACGTTAGTATATTTTAAACTAATACAGTTGTAATTTAGTAGCTTTATATAAGAGTAATACAACCTAGAGTATTATATTTAATAGACAGCTTTAGCACATCTTCTTTAGTAGCTTTATGTATAGTGTGTGCATAAGCTTATTTATTAATTAAATGTATGCTTATATAATATTATGTAGTTTAAAATACATGTTATATATAGCTTTTAGGCTTACTTTTATAGCTAGAAGTAGTCTCTAGCTTATTCTCTAAATAGTTAGTAATTAAGTAAGATTTTTTTTTATCTAAGCAGCTAGTAAACACTAGGCAGGATTTCTTATATAGTTAAGTTATTTTACTTTTTACTTTTCATATAAAGTAAAAGTTAAAAATCTAACTTTTATACTTTATTAAGTTATTAGCAGAGCTTGCTCTGCTTATTATATTCAGGTTTGCAGAACGAAAAGTTAAGCAGAATGTTCTCTTTTAGACGCGCTAGGTAGTTAGAATTTCTTTAAATAAACCCTAGTAACGCTGTTTCTCTATCACTTTATGTGTTTCTTATATTCTTTTTTAAAAGAAATGTATAGCTAATGTAAGTGCACCTTTATGCTAATTTATATGCAGTTTGCTCTAGCATGTGTTGTGTGAAACATGTTTAAATTATAGTTAGTTGCGTCTGTTCCACCTCTCTAGCTACATTAGTGTGTCGGGGATTGGCATTAGCCACATTGGTGTGTTGAGGATTGGCATCAGCCGCATTGGTGTGTCGGGGATTGGCATCAGCCGCATTGGTGTGTCGGGGATTAGCATTAGCCGCATTGGTGTGTTAAGGATTGGCAGTTGCTCGCACACCTAAGTTGCTTACTTTTGCCAAGACTATACCACAACAAACTTTATTATAGCCTATAACAACCTACTCTAGCACTATAGAGTACAGTACAGCCTAGAATATTATTTAGATACTACTTCTACTTCTTGCTTACACGTTTGCGCGTTATGCCTAGTCTAATTGCACTGTCTGCATTGCCTTTAGAATTGCTTATCTACTTTACCTCACACCTGCTTCTTTGCCTTTTTCCTATCACTGCGCGCTCTAAACTTATTTTAAGCTGTTAAGCGCAGGCATTTCTAAATGTAGCTGCCTTATTAGCTGCTTAAAGCTTAGTAATTTCCTATTACGCTAACACTAGCTTATGTACAATTATTGCTGCCTTTTGTAAGGCTTTTTTTTCTAGAGGCATTACCCTCCTATAACCCTCTCTAGACGTAAAGCTACGTGCAACACAACTAATATCTACTAGGGATTGCTGCCTGCTGCTGTAATCTACTGTAGTTTGCTGCAATTTGCTATTGTTTGCTGCAATTTGCTGTAGTTTGCCGCAATTTACTGTAGTTTGCCGCAATTTGCTGTAGTTTGCCGCAATTTGCTGTAGTTTGCCGCAATTTGCTGTAGTTTGCCGCAATTTACTTTATGCATTTCTTAACACTAGTAGGTGATCTCTTACTAATACCTCTAGGTATTAGTCTATTATATTTAAACAATAGTTAAAGAAGCTAAACTAGCGGTTGTGTAAGAAAAACAGCTTGTTAAGGTATTACATATACTACATTAATCTTTGCGGCGATAGAGAGGCAGAGGCAGAGGCAGAGGCAGCAGTAGAGCTCCCCAGCACTCTAAGAAATTCCTGCAGAGTGTAATAAGGTAGACGCTCCGCCTGCCAAGCTGATACTATACAACTTTCCTGTCACGATTGTGCACGAGTAAGGTTATAGAGCTTCACGGAAGTCTAGTTTAATTACTATGTAAGGTATTATAGTAGGTACAAGACGTTGTGTGAGGAACAGGAAGGTTTAGAAGGAAATTAGTAATTAAATACTTAGCTTAGAAGTCTAAGCACTTTAGGTATAAATTAAGCCTGTTTTAGGTTTAGTTAGTATTAAGGCAGTTTATGCTTAAGTTTATATCTATGTTATGTTATATTTATGTTAGACGTGCACTAATAATACTCTAGTACACATCTAATACAGTTATGTCTAGGATCTAGGGAGGATACTGTGACAGCACCCCCTCTTTATTAGGAAGGAAATCCTTTACATTAGTAGTTCTAGCATTAGGTTGTCTTTATTAGGGTATAAGTTTAGTTTAGATAGGTATTAGGCGTAGAATTAGGTTACTGCAGAGTTCTTTTACAGGGCTTTTATAGGTTCCTATAACAGTTTGTTGTATCTAGTCTATTTTATAAGGTATTTATAGATATGTTTTTTCTTATTAAACTAAATCTATTTAACATCTTTTATAACATATTTTAGTTTGTTATTTATAATAACAGGTTTAAGTAGCAGGTTTAGCTGTTTAGGTAGATAGTTAGATTTAAAGGCTGCTTAGCGCAGCAACAATACATAGAACACAAGGTGTATCTTTATGCTGTTAGGTAGAATTAATTAGTAAGCATGTAATAAGACTATATAGGCTACTATAAAGAAGCTAAGGTTTTTCTAATTAAGTTTCTTTAATTATTAGTTTATTTAGATATTTCTAGCATCTAGCTAAACCTTCTTACTAGCTGCATATGTAAGGGCAAAAGTTTAGAATTAGTTTATGTACTTTTATTAAAAAGCTTAAGCTTATATAAGCTTTTTATAAATGTATTTAAATATATTTTAGATTTTATTAATAAGTCTATTTATATTTATTACTTATATAAATTAATAAGTTAGTTAAAAAGTATTTAAAAGTAGTTTAAATTTTATTTAAAAGTAGTATTTATAGTTTACTAAAAATAAAGATATTTATGTTAATTTAAATATTATGTTATTAGCTTTAAAATATGCTATAGCTAACTATTTTACCTAGTTATTTTACTAGTAGTTTATGTACACTTATAAGACTTATTTTATTATAGTGTTTGTATTCTTAGTCTAGCTATTAGTCTCTAGGTAAAAAGCTGTAGATAGATAGAAGATAATTTAAAGCTATTTATAAAGTTTATCTTAAAAGGCTAAGACAAACTGTGTACCTTTATCTAATATAATTATGTTAGGCAGGCTATAGTAAACTTATATGTATTAGTAGAATAACTAGGCTATATTAGGGGCAGTTATAAAGAAATATAGTATTAAGTGTTAATACTTAGTTAAGTAATTAATAACTACTATAATATTTATGTACTTTTTAGATAAGAGTAGGTTTATAATAAAATTAATTAATATATTTTTTTAAGCTTATTTATAAATTAAAAGCAGTTTAAGTAAGCTATTATACCTTTTTTAAAAAGCTTTTACTTTACAGTAAGTATAGCAACATAATATGTATTAGTGTATAGTATAGAACATGCAGGGCTAGTAGTACTCTCTTTATAGTAGGTTAAGAGTCTTTTCTTTGCCTAAGTGTTCTCTAACAGGTAAGTTGTGTATAATTTAAAGTAGTTTAATTTTTAGTTTATTAGAATTAAAGATTATAAGTTAGTTATAGTAATATAGCTTACTATTTTAGTTTTTATAGTTAGCTAGTGTTACTTTTTTTAACTAACTAGCGCTATTTTAGAGCAGGTTTAAAGTTTCTTAGATAAATTTATTATTTAAATACTTATTAGTAATAATTTAATTAATTAATTATTTTATTTTATTTAAGTTAAAGTCTAAAAATAGCTTAAGTTAAAGTAAAGTTTAGTGTTAAGCTTTTTACACTTTTTTTAAGTAAGAATGTCTTAGAATTGCCTTATAAAGGCATCTAGTTTCTCTTTATTTTAACTAAAATAATAAGTAATCTTAAAATTAAAATAGAATAAGTATTTAGACTAATAGGCTTATTAATAGCTAAGTTATTTTATAGTTATAAAGTACTATAAGTTCTTATAGTTAAATAGAACCTATATTAAATGCGCTGCACCTTCTAGTTTAGGTTGCTATTATTTAAAGTAGTGTACTATAGCAAGTAATTTTTTATTATAAATCTTATAATTACCTTCTGTAAAGCTTATTCTTTTTAAAAAGTATGTAAGAGGCTTAATAGTTCTATCTAGCTTAGTCTAGAAAAGAACTTCTACTACTACATAGTCTAAGGCATTAGCTTTTACAAGTATTAGTAGTTTAAAGTTAAAGTAGTAGAGTATTAAAGCTTTAGTAAAGGCTTTCTTTAGCTAGTTAAAGAACTATTAGTAATTTAAGTTAAACTTAAATTAAATTTTTTTTTAGTAAGTGTAATTATAGGGCTTACTAGCTATAAAAAGTTGTTAATAAATTATTAGTAAAAGTTAGTAAATTTTATAAAAGCTTAAATATTCTTTATATTCTTTAAGTATTACTAATCTAGCATAGTCTAAACCTTAATAGGGTCTATTTAGATGCTATTTATAAAGATTACATATCTTAAATATGTAACCTTTAATTAGTAGAACTTACATTTATCTATGTTAAGTTATAGACCTGCTTTTTTTATAGCCTTTATTACTAGGCGTACATGCTATTTATGCTCTAAAAGGCTATTACTATAAATTAAAATATTATTAATATATATAGTGCAGAACATGTCTAGGTAGGGTTAGAGTAAGTTGTTTATAAAATGTTAAAAAGTACTAAGCGTGTTAGCTAAGCTAAAGAGCATTACTAGGTACTTAAATAGTCTGTATTAGGTCTAAAATGCTGTTAGCTACTTATTACCTTTTACTATCTTTAGCTTATTAAAGGCAGTAATAATATCTAACTTTATAAAATACTTTGCTTTACTTAGTTAGCTTAAGGTTTCTTATAAAAAAAATTAAGTATTAGTTTTTAATAGTAATAGTGTTTAGTCTTTAGTAGTTAACATAAAATTAAAGCCTACCTCTAAGTTTTTTTATAAATAGTATAAGTAACACTACTAGTAAAAAGCTAGCTTAAATAAACTTTTTTTTTAAGTTCTTATTAAAGTATTTTTATAGCACTTTTAATTTGTTTAGTAACATTCTATATAGTAGCCTATAACTAAGTTATTTACTAGGCTTAAAAGTTATCTAGTAATTATATAGATGTTATATTAGAAGCTTATTAGACTAGTTTTAAAAAAAAAAATATAATAAGTTATAGTAGTCTTAAAAAACTATTATTTTTAAGTTAGTGTGTTTTTAGAGAGCTAGAGCTTAGTCTATATTAGAAATTATAACTGCGTAGATTTTATAATCTAGTTATTAAGCTAGGGTTATTAATAGAGCAGGTTCTATATAGTAGATGTCTATTTACTGTTTAAGTTCTAGTTTATGTTTAAATTAAGTAAGTAAAGATTTCTTAAAGGCTTTTTTTTTTAAGTTTAAGTAGTTATTAAATTATTTTATATAGCTTATCTTAGTAAGAGGCCTAGCTTATTAGCTTAGCTTAGGTAGTGTTTTTCTAGGTTATTAAAAAGTAGGTCTAGAGACCTTCTATATTAAGTGCTACTTAGGTGTTGTTTAGGTGTAAGCATAAGCATATATCTTAGCATTAAAAAGAGTTAAAGTTTAAAACTTACTCTTAGTAATTAAAAGCAACTTTATGCTAATATAGCTATAGTTGTTCTAGAATTAGGTTATAATATCTTATGTTTATTACATAAAGCTTAATCTACTCCTAATAGTGTTAGTAAGTAATTATAATAGTTATAGTATAAAAAATAAAACCTTTTTTAAGTTATTTTCTATTAAATCTAGTTAAGTAAATTATTTAGGTAAGCAGTGTTAATTAGAGGTTTAGTTTACGCGCTAGTTTTTTATTAATGTAACCTATGCTGTTTACTCTTAAGTTAATAAGAGCTTATATTAAAGCTAATAACGTACCTAACAGGTTAGCTAGCCACACAGGTTAGCCAGCCACTTTTGCCAAGCCCTTACCACACTCTACCTATCTACATAATGCCTTAACAACAACACTAGATTAAATCTTTTAAAGAATGTTAGATACAGCTTACTCTTTAGGCTTTTAAATAAGACTTAAAACTCTTCTTATAACATGCTGCAGCTATTTATAATGTTTCTTACATAACACTAAGCAATTAACGCGCTGGACAGCCTTTAAAAGTAGAATGCTAGCCTAAATTAAAAAATCTAACTAAGCTTAAAAAAAAAGTAGTTATTAAGTATATACTTAAGCTTATTACACGCAGATTTCCCTCTAAGCTTACAGCTATAGCTAATATAGCTAATTCCTTGCGCACAGAGTGTAATCTAGGCTAGGTTAGCTTAAACTAGCCTAGTATGTAGGTTAAGCACTGCTTTAAGTTTATAATAAAGTTTAATTATAAGTATAATTATAAAAGAGCGCTTTATAAGAATCTAAAGGTTATCTAGGGCTAGTTTTGCCTAGTAGCTAACATAAAAGCTAAGTATAGTATTTAAAATAAAGACATGTATAACTTTAATAAGTTAAGCTTTATAATAGGCTAGATATTAACTAGAGCAGTTGTTATAGCTTTAGAGAGATAAAGACAGCTAAAGGCAATATAGTAAGGTAATAAGAAGTAGATAATAGTTATCTAGAGCATTAATATAATAAAGTAGGCTATTTTACCTTTTATTATTTTTAAGGGCTGCTATTACTCCTTTGCTTAGTATAAAAAGAAGAATCTGCTTTAGAACTAGGTTATTACAGTCTTTAAAAACAGCTAGATAATAAATAAGCTTAGGCTATAGTAGTTAAAGCACTTTAATAAGTATATAAAAAGAAGAGTTATAGGCGCTTATTAGCTTTTTATTATTAATAGCTATAAAAGCTATAACTTGCTTAATTTCTAGTAGTACTATAAAAAGAATAAAATTATTACTATTTACATGCCTTTACACTTATTACACCTCTTACAGCCTTTTAATGTAGGTTGCTTTACCCCTTTAAAGAAGGTGTATAGGCGCTAAGCTAAAGATTTTATATGTAACTAAATTACTTACATTATAAAACTTAAGTTCCTACTATGCTTTATACGCGCTTATAATGCAGTAATTACTTCTAGTAATATCTAAGGAGGGTTTTAAGGCGCTAGTTTAGTCTTATTTAACCTAGAATAGGTTAAAATAGCTTTTAACATCTAGTTATGTACTCTATTACTACTACTACCTATTAACAACAAGCCCTAGCAGTTGTAAACCTTAAGCAATACTGTTAAATTTAGGTTGTAATTAATGCTTATAAAGGTAAAAATTTAGAGGCATGTAGATAGCTTACTAATGTTTATAGTAAAGGCCTTTAAAAAAGTTTTAAAGGGGGCAGCAATTATTACACATAAGCTAGTGTTAGTGTAAAAGGAGATTACAAAGCTTTAAGCAGCAAATAAGGCTGCCACACAACGTAGATTGCATAAAAGAAAGCAGATTTAGGCAAAAAAGACCTTAATAGTTAAGAATAGAGCTTGTCTAACTGCTCTAAAGGAGTCTAGAGCGCGTAGTAATAGAAAGAAGCTAAAGACGCAGGTGCGCGCTAAAGAAAGTAAGCTAAGTTAAAGGCAATGTAGGCAGTGTAATTAGACTAGGCATAACTTGCGTATATATAAAAAAGTAGCAGAAGTAGACTTTAAATAATATCTTATGTTGTATTACTTTATACAGGGCTAAAGTAGGCTGTTTTGCGCTAGAATAGGGTGGTTTTAGTAGGGGCTTGGCAAAGGTGGCCGGCCAACCTGTGTGGCTGGCCAACCTGTTAGGTACGTTATATTATTTTAGGCTGCTATATTCCTAAAATCTATGTTTACATAAAATACCTAGAATGCACTATGTAAATACTAAATTAACACTTATTAAGAACCTCTAGACTATATTATGCATAACTTTAGTATAAACTTTACTTTAAAGAATTTTTAAGCTTATGTAAAAATTATAAAAGCTATATGTAGGCAGATGCCTATAAAAGTATATTAAGTAGTTAGAAAAGTTAAGCGTGCGCACACACTTTTTTAATAAGTGTTTAACATCCTAAAGACTAAGCTAGGTAACTATATAAATAATAAGGCTATCCTGCAGATAGCAGTTAAGGCTCTAAACAACACAGCTAGCCTGCACAGTCTAGTACCTATGCTGCTAGTCTTTAAAGCATACCTAAGAATTAACCTAGACTTTTTACTATTACTAGACATTATTACATAAGTATGCAATGTATAAAAAGTAATAAAGATACTTTAAAAAACCTATATAAAAGTAAACATTAATTATATAATTAACACTTATAATAGCTTTATAACACATAAAGTTCTTAACCTCCCCCTTAGCTTAAAGATTATAGTATAAAGAAAGAAAAAAGGCTAGACTAGCCTATATAAAATTAAAAGTATTAAAAAAAAGATATTATTATTAAAAAGAAAAAGCCTACTAAAGCTTTAATATACATAAGTTAAACTATACTATAAAGAAAAAAAAAGATAACTTACTTATAATAAATAACTTAAATAAACTAATCCTTTTATAAAAAGATCTTTTAAAGAAGAAGAAAAAAAATAGCTTTATAAGAATATTATAAAGGTAAAACTAAAGCCTACTATAGACTAAGCTCTTTAAGATAGCAATGCTACACTAGTGTAAAAAAAATATAAATACTAGAAGAAGTAAAAAGTAAAAAAAACTTATATAAAGTCTAGACTAAGTATTTCTAACCTAGAAAAAAAATAATTAGGCCTTATTTATTAAGCTTTATATAAATAGTGTAATTACTACATTTAAAGAACTATTTAAAAAATTAGACTATATAAAGATGGACACTTTAATAACTAATAGCACTTTTAAAGTTATAGTGTATAACTTAATAAAGTATAAAAGTTAGATTTTTAACCTTTACTTTATATAAAAAGTAAAAGGTAAAACAACTTAACTATATAAAAAATCCTGCCTAGTGTTTACTAGCTACTTAGATAAAAAAAAAAATCTTACTTAGTTACTAACTATTTAAAGAATAAGCTAAAAACTACTTTTAGCTGTAAAAGTAAGCCTAAGAGCTATATATAAAATGTATTTTAAACTATGTAATATTACATAAGTATACATCTAATTAATAAATAAGCTTATGCGCACACTATACATAAAGCTACTAAAAGAGATGCGCTAGAGCTTTCTACTAAATATAATACTTTAGGTTGTATAACTTTTATATAAAGCTACTAAATTAGGACTATATTAGTTTAAGACATACTATAACTACAATAAAAAAAAGCTATGTATGCACATCTTTTTATATAACCTCTACTTTTTAATTACTAATAAAGAAGAGCACACTTTTAGTATTACTAGCTTATAAATAGATAACACTTTAAGCATTATAATAAAGAATCTTATGTAAAAAGAAAAGAAAAAACTATAAAAAGTAAAGTTTTATATAAAAAGTAAAACTATTTTAGTAAAAAAGCAGCTTATTGTTACAGCCAACAGTCAGACCGTAATGACCCAACTAGCTGTCCCACACAGCCCGAACAACGTCAGATGGAAAACACTCAGCCCCGCGCTGAGCGAGTCACGTGACAGGACGGATAAGGAATGGCTCCGGCTTTTAGAGAAAGGCTTTGCCAAATGCATTGTCTAATAGAACGTGCAGGCTTGCAGGCTTGCAGGCTATGCAGGTTATTTTAGAACTAGCATGCAAGCATGCAAAGCATGTAAACCCTATGTATATAGTCTTAATCATAACTATAGTTAGAAGGCTGTGATTACTGTTTAGTTTATTATTTAGTCTTTACTTACTTAATAAACAGAGAAGCGTTAACACCTTTACTAAAAGTAGACATTGCCGCCTTGTATATCTTGCACTATATATACCTCCTTCTCTATCCCTATAGATTAGGTTTACTAGCTACCTATACAGCTGCTAGGTTAAACTACAGCCTGCCTTCTTATATTCCGCCTACCCTATACTCTGCTTAACAGACTGTACACCTAATCTAGCTAAGTTCTATCCCTAACCTGCTTACAACATTATAGGCTGTTGTACTCCTAAAAATACTATTTTACTAGAGTAAGGGTTGTAACAGTAATCACTACTACTTGCAAAGTATAGCCACTACTACCTTAGACATCGGCATAACAGGCGCTTCAGCCGCTGGCACTAGCTAGACTCCTATAGCAACTAAGGAAGCATAAAATTAGCAAATACTTTACCTCTAAAACAAGCTTAAACAGCTTAAACAGCACCTCTAGCTATAAGCATAATAAGGACCCTTAAACGTTTACTAGATCTAAGCCCTCTAGCTAGAAGTAGCAAACCTTTAAAACATTACTTAAGAAAAAACTAGCATTAAGTCTAAGAAGACCCTACGCCAAGCCCCCTCTAAAGCATTTAACAGCTCTGCTAAAGACTTAAAACCCTTTTTTACTAGATGCCACCTTTACATGCAATACAACAAAGGTGCCTTTAAAATAAATAAAGAAATAATTTTATAGATAAGCCTACACTTAGAAGAATTGCCTACTATTTAGTTTTAACCTTACACTAACAACTAGATAAACTACAAGGCAATTAGTAAACCTCTACTACTAGAAACACAGAAGGTCTTTAACAACATTAATTTATTTAAAGCAGCCCTAACTGCAATTTATAGGCTAGTTAATAAAAAAAAATAAGCAGTTAATAAGATAGACGCTCTCTAATAGGGCAACAGCTTTGTCTATTAATATGCAGCCTGCTTTAGGGAACTGCTAGCTATCTACAGATAGACAGATAAGAAAGCTATAGAATAAATGTTCTATAAAAAGCTCTTAGACACTATTAAAAACAAATTTACTTATATAGAAAAGCTTAAGAGCTTTAAGAATTACATTAAGAAAGCACTTACTTATAATAAAAGACATGCTAAACAACATAGTAAAAAAGAGAAAGGCTAGACAACTAGAAAACTTAACTAGTTCTAGAAAAAGAAGAAAGCTCTACAGACTAATAGTAAACCTATAGACCTTAGTTACACTAAACATATGCGTAGCTTTTTAAAGAAAAAGAGCAATATGTGATGACAAGCACTGTCTCTACTACTGTATGGAGCTGGGGAAGCAAGGCAGAGTAGGTCGGCTCTATTTCAGCTACACTAAGATAGAGAGGAGAAAAGGAGCTTTAAGGGCAGCTCTGCAGAAGAAGTACTTGCGGCGCTAAGGCGCTAGCAAAGACGCTAGCGCTAAGCAAACTAATAGCGTTGCGCTAGTTGCACCCTTTATATCCTAATTAGCTGCATAGGCAGCTTATTATGTAAAGCGCAGCAGAGCTCTCTGCGTAGGACTGTCACATTACCCCCTTCTAAGGCAGTCTTGTCTCTAAGACTAGGTAGTTTAGCGCCTTTGCGTTAGTTTTTAAACTAGTTAAGACCCTAGCATAGGTTAATTATTAACCTTTATAAGTTCTATATTTTTACTTTTTTTATACGCTTGCAACTAGGCGTCTAGTCGCGCTAGCAGACTAGGCTTAGTAGGATATGCTTAGTGGAAGTCTCTTACCTTATGCAGAGCTCTAAGGAATCTGTCAGCATTATACTAGGTGGGGTTAGGATCATAGCCTACCTATAAGGCTTAGTATTAGAGACGCCTGCGGTGGACGCAACTATCTAGGATGTCCTAAACCTGCTACTTAGGGTAACTGTTAACCTTAATTAGCTCCTCTAAGGGCTTAACCTAACCTAGCAGTGTTGTAGGTGCTGCCTGCTGTAGGCAGTCTGCGTGGAAGACGTTGTGCATTCTTATGTACAGGGGGAGCTTAAGCTAGTACAAATAACCTCTTATGCCTATAATTAGATAGGGCCTGTACATCTGCTAGTTAAGCTTCTAGCTAGGGCGCCCTATAGTAAAGCCCTTAGGGGTTATGTATACCTTATTACTTACTAGAAAGTTAGGCTTGTGCTGCTTTTTATTTACCTAAGCTGCTTACTACTTCTAGGCTTAAGTAATGCTTTTTCTTATAATCTTAATTACTTATTATATAGTGTTGTAGTAGAGCTTAGCATAGCTCTAAGCTTTCTTACATAAAATCTGCTTTAGCGCAGTTAGTAAGCGTCTTATACGTGCCTTTTAGTTCTAGTAGTGTGTTAAACAATAGCTAAACTTAATTTTAAATAGTAATAACTTTGTTGTCTTATGCAGTAGAGATGCTTAAGCCTAGTCTATGTAAAGTAGCAGGTTTAACTAGTTGTCTTAGAAGTAATTAATAAATAAACACAGTTACTAGTTAATATACTAATTTAGCACCTCTATGTTGCTGTTAGTTTAAAGATAGTAAGGCGTAGAGAGCTTTTATTTAACGCTAGTAAAGTAGTAAAGCTTATTTATAAATGCAAAGGTAAACTATAGTCTGTAGTTAAAGATAATTAATTAAGGGGGTCTATAGACGCGCTAGATATAGCAATAGTATAGGTCTGCAGCCCTTATAGCAGTAATAGTCTTATAGCACAGCAGTAAGAAGTAGCGCTTGCTTAAATAGTCTACTATAATAAACATGTTATTATAGCTAGCTTAATTAGGTAAAAATAACTTAAAATTTATAAAAATGTCCTGCTATGCTTACTTAAGTATTAGTAGTAGCTTAAAGAGCCCTAGGGTTTTATCTTAAAAAATATAGCTCTACTAATAGGCCTTATAAGCACTAATATAAGTCTTAACGTCCTAGCTTATGCTTAGCTAGTAGTACTACTTGCGCAGCAGCTTAGTTGTTTTTCTAGTTCTAGGATGTGTAGTAAGTTGCGTTGTGTAAACAGCGTAGATAAAGTAGGTCCTTAGAAACTAAATAGCTAGAACTACAAGCTTCCCTTCTTTTAGTAGTAGGCCCTTAGCATTAATCTTTTATTATAAGCTAAGATCTTACACTTTATTATAGTAGTATTATAAGCTTTTATAATTCTAATTAGCATTTAAAATCTAATTAATAAGCTTATATAGTTAATTTATTAGCAGCAGCTCTATAAGCTTCTTGTTTAGTAAAGGGGTGCTCTACAGAGTAGCATGTAATTAAGTAATAAGACTAACACTAATCTACTTTTAGCTTAAGAAAAAGCATGTATAAGTAGCCTTATTTTTTTTTTTTTGTGTTTTAAGCTTCTTCTACTTCCTTAACAGCGCGTCTATAATAATGTTAGCAGTGCCTAAGCAGTAGGTTAGTGTGAGGTTAAAGTCTACTATTAGTATAGCCTATTACATTTAGTAAGAGGCAAGCTTACACTTAATAGTAAAGTACTTAAAAGCTTAGTAGTTAGTAATTACTATAAACAGCTTATTTTATTATAGGCTTATTAGCTGCGCTTACTACTTTTATAAGCCTTAAATAACTATAAGCATCTTTTTATTATATATGTTATAGTTTATCTGCAGTAGGCTTATAGTCTTAGAGTAGAACACTATAGGGCGCTAGATACTGTTGTCCTGTAGCTGCAATAGTACTCCTGCAACAACTCTGTTGCTTGCATTAGTCTCTATACATGTCTTATAATCTAGTAAGTAGTGCGTAAAGATGTTATCTAATAGTATAAAGTCCTTAGCGCGCTTAAACGTAGCTAACTTATGCTCTTCTAAAGGATGCTAGGCGCTACACTTAAGCAGCTTTGTAAGCAGCTGTACAATGCAACTATAGTCCTTAAGAAAGGCGCAGTAGAAGTTGTAGAACCCTAGAAACAACTGTAGGCTCTTAATTAAGGTTAGTATAGGCTAGTCTTAAATAGCAGCTACCTTAGCAAGGTCTTTACAAATTTTGTTTATACTAATAATAAAACCTAAAAATTTTATCTTAGTAACTATAAATTTACTCTTTTTAAGGTTAATCTACAGGCTAGTGTCTTATAGATAACATAGGACCTTAGTAATGTGTGCCTTATGCTGCAGAGAGTTGTCTAAGTAGATTAAGATATTATTAAAGTAAGCTATGTAAAAGTTATTAAGTAGGCTGTGTAAAACCTAATTAATATATTACTAGAAAGTTATAGGGCTGTTATAGAGTCTAAAAAGCAGCACATAATACTTATAGTTACTATAGTGTGTTTAAAAGGTAGTTAAGTCCTTAACCTTTTTAGTAAGCTAAATGTAATAGAACGCTTATTATATATTAAGCTTAGTAAAGACCTTAGCTGCAGCTAGCTATGTAAGCGTCTTTTAGATTAAAGGTATTAAGTAAGTGTTCTTTTTTATAATTATGTTAAGCTTATAATAGTTTATGTAGAACTTTTACTCCCTTTCTAGCTTTTTAGTAAACAAGACTAGAGAAGCGTAGCTAGCGTTGCTGTGCGTAATAAATCCGCGTTGCAGGTAGTTGTCTAGATAGTCCTTGACTAGCCTAAGCTGCTCTAGAGACATGCTGTATAGTAGGCTGCTTAATAGGGTGTTCTTTGCTGTTAGCTTAATATTATAGTTAACACTAAGTTAGTGCAGCAGTAGTTTGTCTAAGTCTCTTTTTAAAAAGTAGGCTAGCGTAGCTCTAGTGTACGCAGGGGATAGTAACTTTTTAAGCATTAGCTGTTAAAGCTTATCTTTAGGATTAACTATTATAAGTGCTTAATAGTCCTTAATTAGTTAATTAACCTTATAGACACTAATATGTCTAATTATAACATCTTTGCGCCTTACGTGTAGCATAAACATAGTAGTGTTAATTACGTTTACTTCTAGCCCTACCTTAGCAAGTGCTTTTCTAGAGACAGCTAGTTAACATTAGCGCGCTTAATTAGCGCTAAGGGGTATTAGTTAAAAATTAAGTTGCTTTTTTATTTTTTTTAAGTTTTACTACTAATTATGCTTTTAAGTTAATTAAAGTTAGTATTAATTAATTTTTAATATCTTTATAAACTTATCTTGTTAGTTAGTGTCTACTTAATAAGATTAGTTAATCTATAGAGACACACTGCGCATAAAGACAATAATATCACGCTTATAGTCCTACATTTAATTATTATCTAGCTACTAAATTAATTATTCCTTATAGTTAATCTAGACGCTAGCCTTTTTAAAGACTTTATAGCCTATAATTAAGTTATAACAGCCTATGTTATAAGAGATAAAAAGTGTAGGCAGCTAGTAGCTGTTAATTACTAGATCTATGTAGAAGTACTTGTCTACCTATTTGTTTAGTTAATTATTATATCCTGCAATAAAAATAGACTTAATGCTAAGCATCTTAGGCTGTAGGTGCTTCTAGATTGTCTGCAGGTGTTGTAGGTGGATTAGATTGTAGCTGCTAGCCCCTGTGTTAATAAGACTGTTTAAGCGTACAGTAATCCCTCTAGCAGAGACATAGTAAGGCAGCATAAAAGGCTTGCTGCTAAATAGCAGCTTACATAGCTCTTGCGCTAGCGCTTTATTTATTAACTCTAGAAAGGAAACTTTTTTTAAAGTAAGTCTTTTTTTAATTTACTATTCTTACTAGAGCTTACAGCGTTTAGCTTCTGCGCTGCTTCTATAGCTTTACTCTTAGTATAGGCGTAAAGGCAGTTATAACTTATATGTTCTAGCTAATAGTATAAGTAGCAGGTTATAGCATCCTTTATTAAAGCTGCCTACGCTTAGAGTGTTGCTAGAGTTGTTAGGGCAGCAGTAGCAGTAGTAGGTTAAAGAATGTTTTAACGCGTAAGCTTCTCTTAACCTCTCTGCGCACATTGCGCGCTTAACTCTGCAGTAGACCTTTGCAGTAAGAAGGATATCTAGCAGGCTTACTTTATGTAATTAAAGAAGCTAACTATTAGGTTGTTATAGTAAGTCTTTATATATACTTAAAGCTAACTTAATAGGGCGTTATAAATCTTATTTTTCTACTGCTTAAGCAGCAGCTTAGCTTTATTTATAAGGCATGTAAACTAGGCCTTAAAGTTTTTAAAATTCTAAGATAGCTTTATCTTAAGCTAGTAAAGCTTAGTCTTAGCTTTTATTTACTAGTTAGTATTTTTAAAGTTTTTTTTTAAGAAGCTTATAATATCCTTAGTTATTACTAGCTTGCCTTACTGCTTTTAAGCTTTAAAGTAAGGAACTAGTTAACCTAGCGCTTAACTATCTACCTTACTTTTAGTATAGTGTACTTAAGTGTTTTTCTTTTTTATAGGGTTACTATCTGCAGGTATAAAGTAGTTTATGTTATAAAGTAGCTTACTTATTAAAAGGTCTTTCTAGTAGTTAAATTTAACATTGTCTTTACCTATAAACTTAGGCAGATCCTCTGCTTTAGCTAATAGTTTTAGCCTAGCTCCTTAGCTTATAGTACTAATATAAAAGAAGTTAAGTGTTCTTAGCGTAGCTAGGTTAAATTGCAGTTGCTTTTTTAGTGTAATTAGCATAAGCATGCTTCTTAGCGCTTAATAAGCTTTATCTAAGAGAAATAATTAGTTACACACTAGCATAGCAGCAGCTTTAAATCTTTTAACTTTATTTTTATAATTAGCTAAGTGTTTAAGAGTTTTATTTAGTAGGCTTTAAAGCTTTTATAGCTTTTTACTAACTTTTACTTACTTAGCTTCTACTATGTTAACTACTTTAGTAAAAGTATTAGTGTAGTTTTAATAAGCTTACACTTTTAATAACTACTATAGCAGCTTGTTTACTATAACTGCGTAATCTGCAGCTATAAGGTTTAGTAGGTCTAGGCAGAGGCTAATTAAATTATAATTAGTAGTACTCTAGGTAATAGCCTCTGTCTAGAATAATAGTGCTTTTCTAGCTTACTAAGCGCGTGCGCGCGCAGTCTTAATAGTGTAGTCCTTCTTAAACACATTATTAGCGTAGAACTAGGCCTAGCATAGCAGCGTCCTTAGTTTAGGCGTATAGGCGTTGCTAGTAGGCTAGGCAGTAAGATTAACGCGCATTTTAATTCTTAATAGCTTCCCTATTCTAGTGCTTTTAGCTCCTTCTCTCTACTCTAGGGTCTAGCAGTCCGCAGAGGTATAGTGTAGTGTGAGCCCTGGGTCCGGTGACAGTGGGGCTGATAGTCAATTAGTGGTGGGTTTGTACGTAGGTTTGTACAGAGCCTGCGGCTCTCTTCGCGTTGTTGCAGTGGTAGTTAGTACAGTAGGCCCCCCTCTACAGTTAATTTAAACTAGAGCAGCAGCGCTTCTAGCTTAGAGCTCCTTAATAAGGTGTAATAATCTAATTATTGCTTAGTGTTGCTTTTATAGTTGCCTAGCCTAACTAGAGCTTTAAGGCAGATAGCTATTATTAACAAACTAAGGCTTAGCCTAGTTGTACTAGCAGATCTGTCTAAGTAAGAGTTAGTTAGCAGATTAAGCTCTTAGAGCTAACTGCATAGTAAACCTAAATATTATGTTGCTATTCTTTAGCTAAATAAGATAATTTTAGTGTAATATAATAATAAGCACTGTCTCTACTACTGTATAGAGCTAAAAAAGTAAGGCAGAGTAAGTTAGCTTTATTTTAGCTACACTAAGATAGAGAGAAGAAAGGGAGCTTTAAGGGCAGCTTTACAGAAGAAGTGCTTACAGCGCTAAGGCGCTAGCAAAGACGCTAGCGCTAAGCAAACTAATAGCGTTGCGCTAGTCGCACCCCCTATATCCTGATTGGCTGCACGGGCAGCTCGTCATGTGAAGCGCGGCAGAGCTCTCTGCGTAGGACCGTCACACAATACCTCTAAAAGTGTAAAGCTACCTCTAAACAAAGAACAAAAGAAATAGCTTAAAGAGAAGGCATGCCTTAACTGTAAAAAAGTAGGCTACTTTTAATAAGAATGTCTAGACTCTAAACAACTAAAGAATAAAAATAGCAAATTAACTATAAAAGCAATGCATATAGAACAAGGCCTAACAGGATAAGAGATCCTAGACTAGCTAGACAAACAACTCTGCTAGCAATGCAGAGACAACCACAAATCTAAAAGATGCCTAATAAAATACTAAAAAGTTAAGGTACAAGATAGTAACAAAGTCTTTAAAGCACTAAAACAAGCTGCTACCTATAAGAGATAGTAAGGCTACACCTAAGCTGCAACATATGTTGCAAATGTTAAAAAAAGAAAAAAAAAGTTTCTCTTAGAACAACTAATAACAGGAATCTCTGCTTAGGAGCTTAAATACTAATTTACCTATAGTAACTACTAGAAATGTAGCAATACCTATAACACATAAAGCTATAAGAAGTTAATGTACAAAGTACACATTAACAATAATGCTAAAACTTACAGTATACTAAAAGAAATTGCTAAGACACATTACACAGTTATAAACACTAAAGAATAATAAAAGATGTTCTAAAAAATCCTTAATAAAGGGAAAGGCCCTAAGTAGTAATGTACGCTACTAATAACACCTAACCTATGCTAAGAACAAGCTAACACACTTCCCCCTGCGTTAGCTATTACTTGTAAAGATCTAGAAACCTAATAAAACAAAGAATACTGTATCCCCTATAGAAGTAAGAGACATAACAAGTTCTACTATACCTACTAAAGTTACTTGTTATAGATAGTAAGAACTAAAAAGCACCTAAAATAGACACAAATCTAGCTAATACTAGTATAAAATAATCTTAAGGAATGCTCTTATACCTAGTATCTGTGCAGCAATAAGTACTGCATTAAACACTAGCTAACTAAGCATAGGGCTGGCTAGTGGCCACACAGAACATAAGGAAGCGCATCTAAAACTAACACGCTAACTAGCATAGCCTCTACCTACAAAATACTACATTACTTCTATTATAAGGACAGCATAAGCTATAAATAAGAACTATAGACAGAATGCAACAATAAGTTAGCATGTACATTCTATTACTTTTAATAGAGAGCACATTAACAAAATAATTAGATGCTATATTACTACAAGATAGAAGATGCTTAGTGCACTATACTAAAATGTATGTTACAAGGTTATTAGGAATACAAGCTGCAATTAGACTAAATTGCAGAATACAAAGATGCAGCTAAAGCTGTTAAGGAAGACAACAGAATAGACTATAAAGAAACTTCTTATAAGCTTTACGTTCTTATTGCAGTAGAATAAAGACTAAGTTAAAGCCTAACAACTAAAATTACTCTTTAACACCTAAGCTAGGAATAGACAGGACTTGCCTTAATAGACAGTAGATGCACGTTTACAGTAATTAACTTAAAATAAGTTAACTAAAACAACATACTATTCTAAAAAAAGAAAAATCCCTTTAAAGTATCCTTAGCTAACGCCTTATTAATAGAATATAGCGCAGGACAAATCTAACTTAAAACAGAAAAACTTATTACTAAGGCTAAAGGAACTAATAATTAGATATTGTTTAACATACTACTTTTAAGAGGTAAATACTAGGCAATACTAGGCTATAACTAGCTTTATAAACATAACTTAGCAATTAACTAGTAAACTATGTCTCTAACTAACTAAGACAGCGTAGAAGCAGCATAATTAGTATCTTATAAAGACTCTAACAAGACCTATTAATAGGAGAAGCTAAAAATATTCCCTTACTAGGAACTAGAAGCTTAGGCAGTCTGTCTAATAAAGGAAGAGCTAGAAGAAATCTCTTTTAAAGAATTTAAAAAAGAAAGAGACCTTAATTAGGTTAGAATCTACTAAATAGCGCAAGAAGCAAGCAGACTACCTAAAGAATATTAAGACTATAAAGATATGTTTAAGACCCTAGAAGACTCTAGAGAACTACTACTGCACTAACTATAGGATCACACTATTAATCTTAAGCTAAACCTACAACTAAAAACTTATAAACTACAACCCCTAACAAAAGCTTAAAAGGACGCCCTGTAAGAATATGTAGACAGGATGTTAGCTTAAGGGCACATTAGGGAAAGCAACAGCCTAGTAGCATTAGCAGTAGTCTTTACAAAAAAGAAGAATAGCAAGGTAAGAGTATGTTAGGATTATTAAACCCTAAATAATAATACTATAAGAGATTAGTACTCTCTACTAATTATCTAAAATATTATAAACTAACTTAAAGGAACTAAGCACTTTACTAAATTTAACATTTAAGACAGATTTAATAAAATAAGAATTAAAGAAGAACATAAGTAGATAACAGCCTTCTAAACTCTAAGAGAACTATATAAACTTTTTATTATACTATTTAGACTAACTAATGCCCTAGCAACCTTCTAATAAGTTATTAACACTGCACTTAACCCTTACCTAGATATATTTGTACTTGTGTACCTAGATAACATCCTAGTATACATAAAAGAGAACTAAATAGACTATGTATCTAAAGTAAAACTTATACTTAACTAACTTTAATAATATAGACTTTACCTATAATTAGAAAAATGCAAATTTAACATATAAAAAACTAAATATCTAGAATTTATTATTAATAGCAAGGAAATTAAAATAGACCTTACTAAAGTAAACAAAGTACTTAATTAGCTAACACTAACAATAGTAATAGAGATTAAAGGATTTCTAGGCCTTACAGGCTACGTACAAAGAATAATTAAGGATTACTTAAAAATAACACTTCCCCTTATAAACGCTACTTTAAAAGAAAAGGCAACCTAGAAATTCTAGTAGACGCTAGAAATAGAAGAAGCCTTTTAAGAACTAAAAAGAATAATAACAAGCTACTCTATCCTCTAGATGTACAACCCTACATTAGAGATAAAAGTGCACACTAATGCTTCCCTATAAGCTAAAGAAGCAGCACTCTTCTAAAAATAAGAAAACAGTTAATAGCACCTAGTAGCCTACTACTTAGCAAAATTTGCGCTGTTAGAATAAAAATATACTATTCTTAACAAAGAATTAAAGGCAATAGTAAATGCATGCAGGAACTAGAAAGTTAAGCTTTAAAGCCTTAGTTAGCAATTTATAATCTTTACTAACTACATAAACCTTATTACTTTTCTTACTACTAAAAAACTCTTACTAATGCATGTATAATAGGCAATAGAACTTACTTAATTTAATTTTGTTATTAAACATGTAGCTAGAGGCAGCAACTAACAAGCTAACGCTTTAAGTAGACGCGTAGACAATTTTAAGGCAAATAAAGAAAACTTAGAGGAATTTGCAATTTTTAAGGAAACCCTAGAAGGACTAGTCTATAAAGGACTAAACTAAAAGAAACTACTATGCTCCCTTATAATAATTAAACAAGAATAAAAAAACTTAATAAAAGAATATTATAAAGCCTCTATGTTTAGACACCTAGGAATTAGATTACTATAAAAGAAAATTAAAACTGCTATACTACAAGAAGTACCCTAACTAAAACATTTATGTACTAAAGTTCTGTAAGAATGTAATATTTGCAATAAGAACAACTTGCAACAACATAAGCTCTACAGATTACTCTAGTTAATTATAACACTAAGCTAACTATAGACAATAATAACTATAGACTTTATAACTAGGCTACTACCCTTATGTAAACCTAGAACTAAAAGACTTTGTAATATAATTGCACAAGTTATAGACAAAACTACTAAGTTTATTTACTTATAGCTGTTAGAAAAAATAATTATAGCTAAAGAATTTATGTTTAAACTAGAAAAAAACATTCTAGCTATTTATAGCTGCCTAGAAATAATTATCTTTAACTATAATAAGCAGTTTACTAGCAAATTCTAAACAGATATAGCTAAACATTTTAGAATTAACTACAAACTCTTTACTACCTATTACCTATAAATAGATAGACAAATAGAAAAAGTAAACATAGAAGTAGAAAAATACCTATGTAAATATGTCTTATATAAATAAATAGATTAAGCAGAATAGTTACTAATAGCACAATTTGCTATTAATACTATAAAATTAGCTATAACTAAAGAAACCCTGTATAAAGCTAATTTTAGATATGCCCTAAGATACAAGCTTTAGGGCACACAACTAACAGACCCTCTTAAAGCTATAGATCGCGCAACTAGGCTCCTAGAACTGCATTAGAAACTTACTAAAGAAGCATAGTTAGCTAAGGAAGCTATAGAAAAAATAGTAAACTTAAAAAAGAAACTAGCACTAGAAATACACTCTAACAACTATGTATACTTAGACACAAAAAACTTTAAAACACTAAAGCTCTCTAGGAAGCTAGCTAAAAAACGCATAAGACTATATAGAGTTATACAAACTTACCCTAGCATTTGTAAACTTAAGCTCTCTAAAGAAATGCAGATACACCTCTAGTTTTATGTCTTTAAACTTAAACTTGCGCTAAGAAACATCCTACTTGTAACTACTAGATAAAAAGAAGAAGAACAGGAATATAAAGTAGAAAAAATTTTAGACTATAAAGAAAATAAGTACCTAGTAAAATAAAAAGGATAGCTTACTAGTAAAAACACTTAGAAACTTGCTAAGAACCTTTTAAACGCCCCTTAGGCCCTTTATAAATACTTAGAGTTCCTTCTAAACAGAACTACCCTAAAGAAAGCTCCTTAGACTAGAAAATACTATTATTAGTTAAAACTGCAGCAGCACTAGCTAGCTACAATATAGGAAGTCTGCAAACCTTTAACATAGGCTAAAAAGGAGAAAGACTAGCTACTTTTGCCTTAAGCGCTTTAAGCTTATCTAGAGATAAGAGGTCTTCTTTTAAATACTTTACTTTTTAATTCTTTAACACCTTTAACTGCTTTTAAATCTTTTTTTTATAAGAAATAATTAATTAAAGATGTTTTACTAACTCTTTCTTTTTACACATCCTGTCTTCTTAAGCCACCTCTGCCTCTGCTAAAAGCCTTTTGCGTTCTTGCTCTAGGCAATCCTAAGCTGCGTCTAACATAAAGGCGTTGCAATAGCTACCCTTCTGCACACACTCTACGCACTTGTCTAACAACAAGGACATTGCGTAAGAGGACCTGCTTAAATAACAAGCACTACAGGGACGCATCTTTGTATAGTAAAAAGGATTAAGACAAGTAATAGTGTAAAGACAACAAACAATAGCAGAGAAACAAGAAGCCTAGCAAGGCATAGTTAAGAAAGTTTAATATAGAGTTAGCCTTTAAGAAAGGGAACACACTAGCTAAAAAGAAAATCTAACGCTTATAATAAAAAGAACGTAACAGCAAGAACGCTAACTAAGAGGGAAGCCTGCGTGTTACAGCTAACAGTTAGACTGTAATAACCTAACTAGCTGTCCCACACAGCCTAAACAACATTAGATAGAAAACACTTAGCCCTGCGCTAAGCAAGTCACGTGACAGGACAGATAAAGAATAGCTCTAGCTTTTAGAGAAAGGCTTTGCTAAATGCATTGTCTAATAGAACGTGCAGGCTTGCAGGCTTGCAGGCTATGCAGGTTATTTTAGAACTAGCATGCAAGCATGCAAAGCATGTAAACCCTATGTATATAGTCTTAATCACAACTATAGTTAGAAGGCTGTAATTACTGTTTAGTTTATTATTTAGTCTTTACTTACTTAATAAATAGAGAGGCGTTAACACCTTTACTAAAAGTGGACATTGCCGCCTTATATATCTTGCACTATATATACCTCCTTCCCTATCCCTACAAATTAGGTTTACTAGCTACTTATACAGCTGCTAGGTTAAACCACAGCCTGCCTTCTCATATTCTGCCTACCCTATACTCTGCTCGACGGACTGTACACCTGATCTAGCTAAGTTCTATCCCCAACCCGCTCACAACATCATAGGCCGTCGTACTCCTAAAAATACTATTTCACTAGAGTAAGGGTTGTAACACTTATTAAGTTTAATAGCAAAATAATTAAACTTACGTATAATATAATAGTTTTTATTTAAAAAAAATAAGTAAGCTACCTTTATATAATTAACTTAAAAAATAAAGATGCTACATAATAATATATTAAGTAATGTGTAAGAGGGGCATATATTACATTTATGTGTTAACTAGAGGTAGTATTTAACTAATCTATTACTGCATAAACTACAGACTTTTTATATAATAATATTAATACACTTAACACATAAATCTAATAGTAGATAAATAATAGTAAGCATAGTCTTACCTTTTTACTATTATAGCTGAATTATGTAAAGCTGTTTATCTTTATAGATAAATTATTTACTAATAATAAAGACCTTAGCTTATAGCTAGAAGTTTTAATTATATTAAGTAATAAAGACTATATAAAGTAAAGCAACTACTTTAAAATACTAAGCAACATTATACACTAGAATTTTACTAAGTATAAAAAAGTAACTAAAAGTGTTTTTACTAGTAAACTATATAAAATAGTTAAAAAGCTTAATAATGTAATTACTTTTAGTACAACTTTATAGTAAATTATATAAACACTTAAACTACTACTAATTCTAGTAGTAATTTATATAGATTTAAGGTCTTTATATAATTACTTTATTAAGCTAAGCACTACTAGTAAAAAGTAACTTATAATTAACATTATGTTACTTTATAAATTATATAAAAAAAGAGAAATTACTAAAATTAAGTAAATTAATAGTAAAAATAACCTAGTAGATGCATATATAAAAAAAACACTAAATTAGGCTTTTTAATTATTAGTTCTAACTAACTGCCTTTCTGTCTAGATAGAAGCATCTATAGACTAGCTAGATCCTGTGCGCAAAGATGCCTTAGACTAACTAGACTAATAACACCTTTATATAAAGCTTATTTTTTTTATTTTTTTTTTTATATTATACACACTTATTTTTCTTATTATAAGGATCTGTCACTGCTAGCACAGTATAAAAAAAAGAGCTAGGGGATTATATAGTAGAGCTTAGAAAGTAAAGGATAAAAAAAAGAAAAGCTATTTACATAGTATAACTAGCCTATTCTAACGCACAGCATTACTAGGGGTAAGTTCTAATAAATAAGGTAAAGTAAAGGCAGAACATAATTAGATAGACCTACATAGACAGAAAAAAAGTAACGCGTACAAAAGGCAACTCTTTAGATAAAAAAAAGTTGCTAGTATTTATACATAGTAGCAGTGTTACAGTCTAGATATAAGCAATTATGTATAAGTAGAACTATATATTTATGTTACATAATGCTTGTGCATAAACCTTTGTGCGTAAATATTTAGATATTCCTCTTTTCCTCTATATAAAGAAAAGATAAGAGTAATAGAACTAGAAACATGTTGCCCTTACTTTACCTACTGTAAGGACGGGGCTCCGCACCACTCCGCCAATACAACTAAAAAGGTGCGAATAATCAACTAACGTTGATTTTTAGGTGCAGAATAGTATATATACCTGTCGCACGTAAGCGCCATCTCAGCCTTACATTATCCCCCTTCTTAGCAGACGCATGTCCCAGGCGTCACATGACCTACCCGCAGCTCAGAGGCGCCATGCGCATGTCTTGGTTACCGGCCAGAGGCTGACCACCTGCGGCCCAGAGGCGCGGGATAAATAACGACACAACGCTTAGTGGCCCACGCCAGCTAAGCCATATACACTAGACCTCCTAGCAGCTACAACGTGGCGCTAGAAGAGGCTGCCTTACGTTTTAGTCTAAAAACTAGCTAAGCTGTCTAAGGTGTGGGTTAAACACGCGACTGTCCTTGTTGTTAGTTAATTATTATATAAGGATAGGGCTCTGCACTACTCTGCTAATACAACTAAAAAGGTGCAAATAATTAACTAACGTTAATTTTTAGGTGCAGAATAGTATATATACCTGTCGCACGTAAGCGCCATCTCGGCCTTACACCTACCTTATACGCTGTGCACACTGTACACTACTCTTACTCTTGCTACTTAAGTGCTTCTACTATAAGCAGCTAGCTGTTAGAGCCTATTTAATAGTAAATAAGTTAAGTACACAGCAGCAAGTCTACTAGAACACATAAATAGTAGCATAAAAAAGTAGTTTATTTTTTATTTAATAATAGTAAAGTAAGAGTTTTACTTTTACATAAAAAAAGCTTAATTTTTTTAAAGTAATATATTAATTAATTTTAAAGAATTTAAAAACATAACCTAGTTTAGTTTTTCTATAACATTTAGTAAGATTACTTAAGTTATTGTTTAAGTAATATAGTACTAAGCTAATTCTTTATTAATTTAAGAGTAGAGTTAGTGTAGTCTAAGTAAGACTTTTAACTAGTTATTAGTTTAAGCTACTTTTAATTTTTTTATGTTTTGTTTATAACAGCTAAGAATGTCTGCCCTAGTGTTGTTCTTACTAGAGGTGTACTTAATTTAAAAGTAATACTAAGCTAACTTTTTAGCTTAATAGACCTAATAAGCATTTAGCACTTTTATTATTATAAAGTACTTTAATAACTAATAATTAGTGTATACTAAAGTGCTTATTATTACTAATGTAAGCTTAGCCCTTTATTATTTAAATGCTGTAATAATTATAAATAGCTTCTTATTATATATTTTTTAGTTTAGCTCTAAACTAAATAAGACCTTACTATAGAATAAAACAGAGCACTAATTTTTATTAGCATGTTTCTAAAATAAAACTCCTGCTACTACTTTATTAAAAGTGTTAGTTTTAATTTTAGTTTATAATATAAAGTTAAAATAGTAAAGCATAAGTATTTTTAGTAGCTTAGACTTTTGCTTTTTAAAAGCTATATTACACTTTAAAGTCTATATAAAAAAAGTAGTAAAACTTTAAAGTGTAATAATTAGTTTTACTACATAGAAAAATTTTAAAACAAATTATTAATAAAATTTAGTAAAGCCTAGAAAAGATTTTACACCTGTTATAGTAGTAAGGGCTTGCTAGTTACATAGCACTTTTACTTTTTATAAGTTAACCTCTAGTTCTTTATTTAAAAGTATATGGCTAAGATACTTTATTTAAGTAATATAAAATTTACTTTTTTTAATCTTTACTTATAATTCTGCTTACTAGAGCCTCTCTAAAACCTTTTTAATATAAAAGATATTAGTTGCCTTATTTTTAGAGTAGATAAAGATGTTATTTAAGTAGGTAATATAGAAATTGTCTAAGTAGTTAATTAATATATTATTTATATAGCGCTTGTAAGTTGCTAGGCTATTACATAATCTAAAAAGTAAGACTTTACATTTATATATTTTATATTATGTCTAAAAAGTAGTACATGTTTTAGAGCTTAGATCTATCCTAATTTTATTAAAAGCTGTGTAAATATTAAACTTAGTAAAAATTACTACTTTAGTAGGTCTTAATAAAAGTTTATTTATATACAGTATTAAATACACATTCTTATAAGTAATAGCATTAAGTTTATAGTAATTAACATAAATACAGAAGTTACTGTTTAGTTTCTGTATATAAAGAATAGAAGATGTAAAAAGGCTCTAACTTTACTTAATAAAGCTATATTTTAAATTATTTATAATATACTTTTTTATTACTTTTAGTTTCTTAACATTCTGTTTATACAAAGGGCTGTAACTGTTAAAGAGAGGTTCTGTAAGAACAATCTTGTAGTTATATAAGCAATGGTTTAGCAATTAGTAAGGTGCAGTATAGCTAAACACATCTTAGTACTAACAGTATTTAAATAGTAATTAGAGGTTTACTAATGCTTTAGTTTTCTATTTATTATCTAATAGTAAGGCTTACTTATCTTTAATTAAACCCTTAATTTTATAAATAAAAGTTAAAAAACTTATTTTTTTATGTTAAAATAAAAAGCATTTACTAAAATAAAGGTAATAGTAAAGAAATAAATGTCTTTTAGACCTATTCTAGACTTCTTAATAAATAAGCAGATGAACAATTTAAGTGTTTTTAGACTATAAGTAATAGAAAAGCAGTATAATTTTAGTAGCCTTAGTAAACCCTTAATGCAGTTAGTTATTAGGCTGCAAAACTACTAAATATAGTTCTTTTTCTATAGTGTGTTATATTATCTAATATCTAACTCTACTTCTTTATTATGTGCAGGCTAGTTAAATTGCATAAGTAAGAGTAGTAAAAGTTTATAAATAGTAAAATACTTATTGTCACAGTCGGCATGCTCAAGCTACAAGCAAGAGGTGGTGTAACTCAACTAGATTAAACTAAGGAGCAGAGGAGCTGCTCTGCGAGTTTAAATATACATGTGTGCCCCCTGCCAAGGCGCTACTCGTAGCACTAGCGTGCTACTCGTTGCGCAAGCGAGGGAGCTGATGCCGCAGAGCATGTGAGGCGGTACACGCTGTTACACTTATTAAGCTATATAATTTAATTTTTTTTTATATCTAGTTAAAGTTTAAAACAACATAACTATTTAATGCTAATAATATAATTCTATAAGCTAAAGTTTATAATAATAAAGAGGCAGTTTTAGATGCTTTTACTATTAATTTACATGTGTAGGCAGATATACTAGTAGACAGAAACTTAGATTTAGTCTTAAAAGCCCTTAACTATAACTTTAAAAAGTAAATGTTAGATAAGAATATAAAAGTATTAAAATAAAAACTTAGCAGTTATTAAGTTAATAAATAAAAAACTATATGCGCTAGTATTAACTAAAAAATTTAATTAAACTTTAATGCCTTTTAAGCATAAAATAGTAGAGACTTAAAAATGTTTTTTTTAAATAAGTGTAATAAGTTAATATTTAGTAAGTTATACTTATTTAAGCCTAGAATAAAAAGTTTTTTTAAGTGTTTTTATTTTTTATTTAAAAAAGATTAAAGTTATAATTATTTATATTTAACGTACCTAACAGGTTGGCCGGCCACTTTTGCCAAGCCCCCACCAAACTCTACCTATCTACATAATGCCTTAACAACAACACTAGATTAAGTCTTCTAAAGAACGTTAGATACAGCTTGCTCTTTAGGCTCTTAAATAAGACTTAAAACTCTCCTTACAATGCGCTGCAGCTATCTATAATGTCTCTTACATAACACTAAGCAATTAACGCGCTAGACAGCCTTTACAAGCAGAATGCTAGCCTAAATTAAGGAATCTAACTAAGCTTAAGAAGAAGGTAGTTATTAAGTACATACTTAAGCTTATTACGCGCAGATTTCCCCCTAGGCTCGCAGCTGTAGCTAATATAGCTAATTCCTTGCCTGTAGAGCGCAATCTAGGCCAGGTTAGCTTAAACTAGACTAGTATGTAGGTTAAGCACTGCCCTAAGTTTATAATAAAGTTTAATTATAAGTATAATTATAAGAGAGCGCTCTATAAGGATCTAGAGGTTATTTAGAGCTAGTTTCGCCTAGTAGCTAACATAAAAGCTAAGTACAGTATCTAGGATAAAGACAGGTATAACTTTAATAAGTTAAGCTTTATAATAGGCTAGATATTAACTAGAGCAGTTATTACAGCTTTAGAGAGATAAGGACAGCTAAAGGTAATATAGTAAGGTAATAGAGAGTAGACAATAGTTATCTAGAGTATTAACATAACAAGGTAGGCTATAAGATTATAGAGCTTTAAGCAGCAAATAAAGCTACTATATAACATAAATTACATAAAAGAAAGTAGATTTAGGCAGAAAAGACCTTAATAGTTAAGAATAGGGCTTGTCTAACTGCTCTAAAGGAGTTTAGAGCGCGTAGTAATAGGAAGAAGCTAAAGACGCAAGTGCGCGCTAAAAGAGGTAGGCTAAGTTAAAGGTAATGCAGGTAGTGCAATTAAACTAGGCATAACTTGCGTATGTGTAAGTAAGTAGTAGAAGTAGACTCTAAATAATATCTTATGTTGTATTACTCTATACAGGGCTAAAGTGGGCTGTTTTGCGAGAGAATAGGGTGGTTTTAGTAGGGGCTTAGCAAAAGTGGCCGGCCAACCTGTGTGGCCGGCTAAACTGTTAGGTACGTTATAAACTTTTTTTTAGATTTTTATTACTTTACCTTAATTTTTTATACTCTAGAGATAGAATAATTACTAGTAAAATGTCTTAGTTTACTATAATTATAATAGTTACTAGAAGTTGTTTATCTTTTAGAGGCAAGTGTCTAGCTAGGTTATTAGTAGGTAGTTAGAGTAGATTAGGGTACTAACATAGGTGCAGGTTAGAGTGCACTAGAATAGTATACTGCCTTAGATGTATTACTAGAAACTTTTTAAAATTAATTTATAATAGGTCTAACATTAAAATGTTAGGTATAGTTAATAGTTTACTTTAAAATAGTAAAAGTGTTTTTTTTTTCTATGTTATAGGCTCTTAAGTAGGCTACTATTATTTTAAAGAAGCTTTTTTAAGTGTGTTTAAAACCTAAGTGTAGTACTTTAAAGCTAGGCAGTATCTTTTTTTATAAGTAAAAAAACTATTTTAACTTTAATATAAACTCTTTAATAGCAGCACTAATAAAGTAAGCTTTAAAAGTAAAAAATGCTTCTTTTTTACTTATCTTTAAAGTTTAAAATGCTTATTACACTTCTTTTTTTATTACTAGTAATAAAGTATGTTTATAAAAGCTTAATTATTTTTTTTATATTCTTAAACTAAAAGTTATCTAATTTAGCTAGGTATCTAGGCTCTAAGTATTCCTTTATAATACTAGCAGTGTGTTTCTATACTAACGCTATGTGTGCCTACTTACTTTAATAGTAATCTAAATTAATGTTAAGTCTATTTATAATAAAAGCTTACTATTATTTATATGTAAGTTTTTTACTATCTATAAAGTTTTTAATCTTAAGTATATATTTAGTAAAGTAGCTTTAAAAAAGCTTAGAAGTGCTTAAAAAGTCTTTTACTATTAGTGTAGTAAAAGTAATTTAAAGCATTATTAAAAGTAATTTAGTAGTTAGTAAAAGTTAATTAAGACTAATAGTTTTAAATTTAGTTAGCTATTTAATTTATGCTTTTAATTAAGTAACTTAGTTTTTAAAGGCTATACTACTAAAGTTTAACTTTAAATTTAGTAAGTTTTTAGCTTTAAGTCTTATAAAAGAAAGTTTAGCTATTAAAGTTAGTAGTTATTTAGCTTTAGTAGTAAGTATTTTACTTTAGCTATAGCTAGAGCATGTTGTAAGCTTTATACTAAGGTCTAAGAGTAGTTAAAAGTTAGGCATTAGTAGTTATTTTTAATTTTAATAAGTTATTAGTAGTCTTTAAGTTTCTACCTTAGCACACTTTTTATAACTTTTTTATAAGTAATTTTAATTATAGAGAATAAAAAGTTTTAAACTTAAAAGCTTTAGTTAATAAAAAGTTTCTAAAATTTTATTTATAATAACTAAATAATTTAATATAATAGTGTATAAAAACTATAACTTAAACTAAATTAAACACTTTTTAAAGTTAGATATAGTTAAATAAATAATTAATATAATATTATTAATAAAGCTGTTACTAGTAAAAGTAAGTTTTCTACTATAATATAACAGCGTAGACAAGATAATAGGTCTAAATGCAGTAGGAATCTACTTAGAGGCATATAGAAGTGTGTAGGGACTCTAAACCTAGAAATGCTATTAACACCTATAGGCCTTATATAAAAGAATATTAGAAAACTACTAAGCTAGCTACAGAGCAAGGTGTGACTAAATACATAAGGGAATAGAGGTAACTGCGGGGGACTAGGTCAAGTTATAGTTGGGGCCGATACAGGGACCCTTCGGATAGGATCCGAGCGACCCGAGATGGAACAATTTGTAGAATCGTTACAATAGTAGTTTAATAAAGTAGTAAAAGTGTGTTCTTTTTTATAAGTTTATATAATGTAATAGCTTCTATTTTATCTTTTTTAAAACTAATGCCTTTATTTAAGAAAGTAGTAATTAGTTTTTATAAAAATAGTTAGCGAAGAATTTTAAAGTGTATAAGCTTTTACTTTATAAAGTTATTTTAAAAGTTTTTAAAAAATTTGTATATCTATTATGCTTAATATATAGAGTTTTATAATTAAGTTAGCTATATATAAATTAAGCTTCTTCTTAGGTGTATTATTTAATAGTTTAATCTTATCTACTTAATCTTTAATATTTATCTACTCTGCTAGAGTCTTTACTAAAATGCTTACTAAAGGTATATATTAGTTATATATTAATACATTATGTTAGCTAGTTAGAGATAGAGCTAGCGTTGCTTGTTGCTTTATAGTAGTTAGTTATGCGTTATTGCGCGCTGTCTTACTTCTTATTATACGCTGCCTCTAAACAGCTTTATGTAAAAAGATAAAATAAACCTCCTAGCATTAAGTAAACACTACTATTTATATAATACCTTTAAATAGTATTGTATAGACAGGTTTTCTACTCTTTATTAAGTAACTAAACAGAGATTTATAGCTACTTACATGTAAATTAGACTTTATTTTTACTCTTACTAATTTATAGTTAAATTAGTAAGAAAAAGAATTTCTTGTATATGTAATTTTTTAAATAGAAAATATAAAAAGAGCTTTCTGTCTTATAGCATTTAAACTACTAATTAGTGTTAAATAGGCTCTATGCTAGCTATGCAAAGCAAAGAGGTTTGCATAGTGTACACATTGCGCAGGGGGTTGCAGGTAACTGGTGTTAATTCTGTGCGAAGGAAAGGGGTATTTATCTGTCTGTGCGTACGACTGTGACACAAGACCATGACACGTGACACCCAACCGCGTATCCAAATACTGCTATTTAGATAATAATAGCTAAAGAATTTTGTTAGATTGACGCACTGTTTCTAGGCTTCCTAAGATGAATGATGGGTTTGGATATGATGTATAGGATGATGATTGATTGTATTAATTTATTAATTCTTTTTCTGCTCTACTTGTGTTGCTCAGCTTTTGTTTTTCTAATCTAAGTCCCTCGCGCACTAGCCCTATGCGCGACTAGCTTGCAACATGCTGCAATTTGCTGCAACATACTGTTTAAGCTTATTGCTTGTACTATCTAGCAGCTTTCGTCCAGCGTTCCTCCTGTCTTGACAGTAGGTGCGCATATCTGACAAGTGTAAGTAGAATAGTAAAAACACTATTAAGAAAAAAGGCCTGTGTGTTATAGTTTATAAGTAGACTAAATAAAACCTAAATAATAACTTTTACTATATAAATAAACAAGCTTAGAACCTCTTTACACTTAAATAAAAAAAGCTAGGAAACGCTACAGTACCTACTAACTCTGCTTCTTTAAAATATAAGATAGGTAAATGCGTTATCTAATAAAGAAACGCCTATAAGACTATATGTAAGGACGGAGCTCTGTACCACTACGCTAATACAACTAAAAAGGTGCGAATAATCAACCAACAGTTAATTATTGCGTACAGAATAGTATATATACCCGTCGCACGTAAGCACCATCTCGGCCTTACACGTAAGCGCCATCCTGGCCTTACACTATAAAGCTTAGCGTAGCTAAGCGTAACAGCTATGTAGCAAAGCTGTAAGACTTAGCAGAGGCTAAGCACTACAGCTAGGCAGGGCAACAGCTATACTAGAGATACAGGCAAAGCTAAGGTCTATAGAGGTAGCAGACCTAGACATGTATATAATGCTGCGTTTAATTAGCCTTTAGAAAGTGTAATTAAAGTTTAGTTTATTTTTATATAGACTAAGTAGCATTCTAGCTTTCTAATAAGCTGTAATACTAATTATATATCTTACACTATATATTCCTCTCTTTTTGTCCTTAGGACTGTTTAACTTAGCGCCTATACTACTGTCTAAGGGCAAACTACAATTTAGCCACTTATCTTCCCTCCTCACCTAGAGCCAAACTAAGGACCGTACATCCAAGGCAGGCTCCCCCTTCAACCTTCTCTACCTAATAACAGCCCCGTGCTCAAGGCATCCTATTAACAAGAACTCTATGAGCAAGAATTGTAACATTACGCTTGCAGCACTCTACTACCTTATAGTTTATTATATAATAGATATAAAATAACTAGTTTTATATAATAATATAGCTATGTTTAAAGTGTGTATAAAGATACTTTTACTTATACTTATTAATAACACTTTTCTTTAGCTTTTAACGTACTTCACAGGCGAGTTGCTTACACACCTAAGTTGCTTACTTTTACTAAGACTCTACTACACTACTTTTTTTACACTAATACATTCCTAATAACACTACTTAGATGTGTTAAAGAAACATTAGATGCAGCTTATACTTTAAGCTTTTAAATAAGATGTAACACTTTTTAAGTAACACACTATAGCTATTTATAAAGTCTTTTAAAAGATAATAAGTAACTAACATGCTAGATAACTTTTCTAAGCTAATTATATAGCTAACTTATAAAAGCTAAATAATAATAAGAAGTAGGTAATTATTTAGCACATACTTAAGCTAAATGCGTAAGAATTTCCCCCCTAGCTAGCAGCTATAGCTAATATAGCTAATTCTTTATACGCTAAGCATAATATAGGCTATATTAGTATAAACTAGCTTAATATATTTATTAAGTGTTACTTAAAGCTTAAAGTAAAGTTTAAGTATAAGTATAACTATAAAAAAGCTTTTTATAAAAATTTTATAGTAATTTAAAGCTAGTTTAGCTTTATAAAAAATATTAAAGCTAAGTATAGTATTTAAAATAATAACATGTACAACTTTAATAAGATAGAGTTTATAATAGGCTAGATATCTACTAAAGCAGTTATTATAAGTTTAGAGAGATAAGGATAGCTAAAAGCAGTCTAGCTAGGTGACTAGAAGTAGACAACAGCTATCTAGGGCATTAATACTAAAAAGTAGGCTATTCTGCTTTTTATTATTTTTTAGAGTACTAACTACTTTTTAAACTAGTATAAAAAAAATCTACTTTAAAATTAAGTTATTATAATCTTTAAGCATAGCTAGACTACTAATTAGCTTAGTCTAAACTAGTTAAAGCACTTTAACACGCATATAAAAAAGTGTACTATTAGTAGCTACTATTTACTAGTTATTACTAGCTATAAAAGCTATAACTTACTTTATTTTTAGTAATACTATAAAAATAATAAAATTATTACTATTTATATACTTTTTTACTTATTATAATTTTTATAGCTACTTAATGTAGGTTCTTTTACTCTTTTAAAAAAGGTGTATAAGTACTAAGCTAAAAACCTTATATATAACTAAATTACTTATATTATAAAAATAAAGTTTTTACTATGCTTTAAAGTAGCTTATAATGCTATAATTACTTTTAGTAATATCTAAAAAAGGTTTTAAGGCGCTAGATTAGTTTCTTTTAACTTATAATAAGTTATAATAAGCTTTAATGTAAAGTTACGCACTTTATTACTACTACTACTTATATATAATAAGCTCTAGTAGTTATAAACCTTAAGTAATACTTTAAAACTTAAGTTATAATTAAAGCTTATAAAAATAAAAATTTAAAAGTATATAAATAGTTTACTAGGTTTTATAGTTAAAGTGTTTAAAAAAGTTTTAAAAAAGGTAGTAATAATTACGCATAAGCTAGTGTTAGTATAATAAAAAATTACTAAGCTTTAAGTAGCTAATAAGGCTACTACATAACATAAATTATATAAAAAAAAGTAAATTAAAGTAGAAAAAACTTTAATAATTTAAAAAAGCTTACACTTAATAGCTTTAAAGAAGTTTAAAGTGCGTAGTAATAAAAAAAAAGTAAAGAAGTAAGTGTAAGCTAAAGTAAGTAAGCTATTCTAAAGGCGCTGCAGATAGTGCAATTAGACTAGACATAACATGTAAATATATAAGTAAGAAGTGAAAGTAGTATCTAAATAATATTCTAGGCTGTACTGTACTATATAGTGCTAGAGCGGGTTGTTATAGGCTATAATAGAGTTTATTAGGGTGTGGTCTTAGCAAAAGTAAGCGACTTAGGTGTGTAAGCTACTTGCCCGTGAAGTACATTAACTAATAAGTTATAATATAAGCCTATTTACTTACTAGCTTTATTTAATACTTTATACTTTTTTATATAATTTAAGGTTGAATTAAAGCTATACAAGTACATATTCTTTTATTTAAAAGCCTTTATTATATAGTATATAAAGTATATTTAAATTTTTAAGCTTAACTTTAAAAAATAGCACTTAAATTTAATTTTTAACTTTATTCTTAACTTTTGTAAAAAAGTGTTACTTTATATTTTATATTTAAAACTACTACTTAATTATGTAAAAAGTAACATAGACTTAAAACTTTTTAAAAAAGTAAGTAGCTATTTATATATATATATAACACCTTTATAAAAAAGCCTAAGTAAATAAAGTTAGTACAGTTTAAGGTTAATCTTAGAACGTTCTTCTACGTTGATACTATACTAGTAAGCACTTATATAATGTAGCTATTTAGAAGATGCTTACTAGGCATTATAAGATTAACATGTATAAACATGAATAAAATAATTATAAAGTTATAAGTAGCTAAAGGCTATAATTAGGTGTAGGGTAAAGAATTTTTAAATTAGCAATTAGTTTTTTCCCTTTACTAGCTAACAGTCTGCTGTAGCGACGGATGATGCGCTTGGGGGGATGGTGCAAACAATGGCTGTAGAATGAGCGACAAAAGTCTATAAAAATTACGAGCCCATTAAGTAGCTTAGGAATGATCCGAGCGTGGAGCGTACCAAGTTGCGATCTCCACGGCGAACCGGCGAAATAATCTACCGTTGGGCCTAACAGTGGGCGCGGGGCATGTTTAATCTGTCGGGGCAGGTAATCGGTGAAATGTCTTGGCATTCTCGCTTCGTCAGATTCCCCACCCAAATTACTAGCTTAGTTAGACCACGCGTAAATAGCCTGCTATTGTTACTAATTATTGTATTTATAAGAGCTTATAAGTTAATCTTAAATTACTGCTTAATTAGGTAATAATAAGGCTAATTTTTAGTGTTTTAGAGAGTTACCTATGTATTGCCCCTATAGGCTTTCTTAAGCACCTTAGCTCTAGCAGCCACGTCCTCTGCCTCTAAGCACCCGCAGCCTCTCTAATTAAACCTAGCAGAAGATTGTACAATTTCTCCTTCTAGGATAGAAGCCTTAGCTTATTGCTAATTTTAAGGGCTGTAGGAGAGGTGCTGTGTATAATGTAATAAGGAACCTAAAGAAGCATAGCAGTGTGTAGAAGCTACCTATAAAGTGTAACGATTCTACGAATCGTTCCATCTCGGGTCGCTCGGATCCTATCCGAAGGGTCCCTGTATCGGCCCCGACCATGACTTGACCCAGTCCCCCGCAGTTACCCCTATTCCCTTATGTATTTAGTTGCACCTTGCCCCTGTAGCTAGCTTAGTAGTTTTCTAATATCCTACGTACAAGGCCTATAGGTGTTATTAGTATTCCTAGGTCTCTAAGTCCCCACGCACTTCTATATGCCTCTAAGTAGATTTATACTGCATTTAGACCTATTATCTTGCCTGCGCTGTTATATTATATTAGGAAACTTACTTTTACTAGTAACAGCTTTATTAATAATATTACATTAATTATTTATTTAACTACATTTAAGTTCTAAGAAGCGTTTAATTTAGTTTAGGTTATAATTTTTTACACACTATTACATTAAATTATTTAGTTAGTATAAATAAGATTTTAGAAACTTTTTATTAACTAAAGCCTTTAAGTTTAGAACTTTTTATCCCTTATAATTAAGATTACCTTTAAAAAAGTTATAAAAAGTGTGCTAAAGTAGAAACTTAAAAACTACTAATAACTTATTAAAATTAGAAATAACTACTAATGCTTAACCTTTAAACACTATTAGATCTTATTATAAAGACTGCAACCTATTCTAGCTATAGCTAAGGCAAGATGCTTACCTTTAGAACTAAATAACTACTAACCTTAACAGCTAAACTTTCTTTTATAAGACTTAAAGCTAAAAACTTACTAGATTTAAAGTTAAACTAAAGCAACATAGCCCTTAAAAACTAAGTTGCTTAATTAAGAGCATAAATTAAATAGCTAACTAGATTAAAAACTATTAGTTCTAATTATCCCCTACTAACTACTAAATTACTTCTAATAATGCTTTAAATTACTTATGCTACACTAATAGTAAGAGACCTTTTAGGCACTTTTAAGCTTCTTTAAAGCTACCTTACTAAACGCACACTTAAGATTAAGAACTTTACAGATAGCAAAGAACTTATGTTTAAATAATAGTAAGCCTTTATTATAGACAGACTTAACATTAATGTAGATTACTATTAGAGTAAGCGCGCACGCATAGCGCTAGTATAGGGACACACTGCTAGTATTGCAAAGGAATACCTAGAGCCTAGATACCTAGCTAAATTAGACAACTTTTAGTTTAAAAACATAAAAGAAATAATTAAGCTTTTATAAACATACTTTATTACTAGTAATAAAAAAATAAAGGTGTAATAAGTGTTTTAGACTCTAAAAATAAGTAAAGAAGAAGTGTTTCTAGCCTTTAAAGCTTACTTTATTAGTGCTACTATTAAAAGGTTTATATTAAAGTTAAAATAGTTTTTCTACTTATAAAAAAAAATACTGCCTAGCTTAAAAGTACTAAACTTAAGTTTTAAGCACACTTAGAAGAGCTTCTTTAAGACTATAGTAGCTTACCTAACAGCCTATAATATAAAAAAAAGAAATACTTCTGCTATTTTAAAGTAAACTATTAATCTTACCTAACAGTCTACTATTAGACCTAGTATAGATTAGTCTTAAAAGGTTTCTAGTAATACATCTAAGGCAGTATACTATTCTAGTGCACCTTAACCTGCACCTCTGTTAGTACCCTAGTCTACCCTAGCTACCTACTAACAACCTAGCTAGACACCTGCCCCTAAAAGACAGACAACTTCTAGCAACTATTATAATTATAGTAAACTAGGACATTTTGCTAGCAATTATTCTATCTCTAAAGTATAAGAAATTAAAGTAGAGCAATAGAAATCTAAGAAAAAGTTTATAGATATAAATAATTATAACTTAAATGCCTTTTAAATAAGAAATAGTAATGCCTAAAAAAACTCTTTATTCTAGGCTTAAGTAAGTATAATTTATTAAACATTAATTTATTACACTTATTTAGAGGAAAATACTTCTAAGTCCCTACTATTTTATATTTAAAAAGCATTAAAGTCTGTTTAAATCCTTTAGTTAATACTAGCGCTTATAGTTTTTTATTTATTAACTTACTAACTGCTAAGTTATTATCTTAATGCCTTTATGTCTCTATTTAACACTTACTATTTAAAGTTATAGTTAAGGGCTTTTAAAATTAGATCTAAGTCTCTATCTACTAGTATATCTACCTGCATATATAAATTAATAAGAGAAGCATCTAAAACTGCTTTTTTATTATTATAGACTTTAGCTCCTAAGATTATATTATTAGTATTAAATAGTTACATTATTTTAAACTTTATCTAGATATAAAGAGGAATTAGATTATATAGCCTAACAAATATCTGCCTACTTATAAACCTTTACTGCTCTTACTTATGCAATTAACTTAGCTTATACATTATAAAGAAGTAGAGCTAGATATTAAATAATATAACACACTATAAAAAAAAAACTAATTTTAGTAGTTATGCAGCCTAATAATCTACTGCATTAAGGGTTTGCTAAGGCTACTAAAATTATACAGATCTCCTATTGTCTATAGTCTAAAGACACTTAAATTGTTCTTTTACTTATTTATTAAGAAGTCTAGAACAGGTCTAAAGAAGGTCTATTTAGCTACTATTACCTTAATTTTAGCAAATACTTTTTATTTTAACATAAAAAAAAATAAGTTCTTTTTAACTTTTATTTATAAAATTAAGTAGTTAATTAAAGATAAGTAAGCCTTATAGTTAAACACTAAATATAAAACTAAAGCATTAGTAAACCTCTAATTACCCTTTAAATACTATTAGTACTAAGATGTATTTAGCCACACAGCAGCTTACTAGCTACTAGTACATTGTCTATATAACTATAAGATTGTTCTTACAGAGCCTCTCTTTAATAGTTATAGTCTGTTGTACAAACAGAACCTTAAAGAGCTAGAAGCAATAAAAAAATATGTTATAAATAATCTAAAATATAGCTTTATTAAGTAGAGTTAAAGCCCTTTTACATCTTCTATTCTTTATGTATAGAAACTAAATAGCAACTTACATATTTACATTAATTACTACAAACTTAACGCTCTTACCTGTAAGAATATGTATCTAATACTATATATAGATAAACTCTTGTTAAGACCTACTAAAGTAGTAATCTTTACTAAGTTTAATATTTGCATAGCTTTTAATAAAATTAAGATAGATCTAAGCTCTAAAAAGTGTACTACTTTTTAAACATAATATAAAACTTATAAGTGTAAAGTCCTGCCTTTTAGATTATGTAATAGTCTAGTAACTTACTAGCGCTATATAAATAATGTATTAATTAACTATCTAAATAATTTTTGCATTACTTATCTTAATAACATCTTTATTTACTTTAAAGATAAGGTAACTTATATTCTTTATATTAAAAAAGTCTTAAAAAGGCTCTAGTAAGCAAAATTATAAGTAAAGATTAAAAAAAGTAAATTTTATGTTACTTAAATAAGGTATCTTAGCTATATACTTTTAAACAAAGAACTAGAGGTTAACCTAGAGAAAGTAGAGGTGCTACGCAACTAGCAGGCGCCTACTACTGTAACAGGTGTGAAATTCTTTCTAGGCTTTACTAAATTTTATTAGTAATTTATTCTAAAATTCTTTTATATAGTAAAACTAATTATTGCGCTTTAGAGCTTTACTACCTCTTTTATATAAACTTTAGAGTGTAACATAGCTTTTAAAAAGCTAAAGTCTACACTACTAAGTATACCTACACTCTGCTATTTTAACTTTATGTTATAAACTAAAATTAAAACTAACACTTTTAATAAAGTAGTAGTAGAAGTCCTTTCTTAAAAACAAGTAGATAAAAATTAGTGCTCTGTATTATTCTATAGTAAGGTCTTATCTAGTTTAGAGCTAAACTAGAAGATACATAATAAGAAGCTATTTATAATTATTACTATGTTTAAATAATAAAAGGCTAAGCTTACATCTATAGTAATAAGCACTCTAGTATATACTAATTATTATTTATTAAAGTACTTTATAACAATAAAGGTGCTAAATGCTTATTAGGTTTATTAAACTAAAAAGTTAGCTTAGTATTACTTCTAAATTAAGTACACCCCTAGTAAAAACAACACTAGAGCAGACATTCTTAGTTGTTATAAATAAGATGTAGAAAATTTAAAAGCAGCTTAAACTAATAATAAGTTAAAAGTCTTACTAGAACTGCACTAACTGCACCTCTAAATTAACTCTAAACTAGCCTAGTACTATATTACTTAAACAACAACTTAAGCAGCTATACTAAATATTATAGAAAGACTAGACTAAGTTATGTTTTTAGATTTTTTAAAATTAATTAATATATTACTTTAAAAGAATTAAGCTTTTTTTACATAAAAGCAAAAACTCTTACTTTACTATTATTAAATAAGAAATAGACTACTTCTCTATACTAACTACTTATGTGTGCTAGCAGACTTATTGCTATGTACTTAACTTATCTAAGAAGTCTATAACTAAGTATCCTTAGCACACTTAAGTGCTACTAAGACCTATTAGTTACTAGCCTAAAAGTACTACTAGAAGGGTATAGAGGCTACTTATAAATAATATGTACAGAATTGCCTTCTTTATTATAAGGCTTATCTAAAATAGACCTAAACCCTAGGCTTTATCTACCCCTTACTAATTCCTGCTTAACTAATGCAGCACCTATGCATTAACTTTAAAGAGTTTTCTAAAGACAAGTCTAGATATAATTAAATTATAGTTATAATTAATTACTTATTAAAATAAGCTATTTCTATCCCCTGCTATAAAATAATTAACGCTTAAAAAATAGCTGCTTTATTTATTTAATAAGTGTACTATTTTAGCTACACACCTAAAACTATTATTTTTAATTAAGGACCTTAGTTTATATCTAGTTTCTAGTCTAAATTTTATTAAATTTTAAGTATAAAAGTTAAGCTCTTTACTGCCTATTATAAGAAAATAAATAGCTAAACAGAGATTATAAATAAGTATATTAATTAAAGACTAAGGCCTTTTATATTTTTTTACTAAAATAACTAGAGTTCTTTACTACTCTTAATTAATTAGGCTTAGATAACCTTACTCTATATAATAATTAAAATGTTTTTATATTAAGTTTTATACAGCTTTAAACTATGTTAAAGCTAGAACTAGAAACATTCTATAGAACCTATTACAGCCACAGACAAGCTAAATTATAAAGATGCTCTAGCATTAGCAACCTACATACATGTAGCCTAGGAGTTAGCTAAGACCTATATAGAAAAGGCCTAGAATTAGATATAAACTATAGTTAACTGCTACTACTAGCTAGTTAACTAGAAGGTTAGTAATATAGTCTACCTAAACACTAAAAACCTTACTGTTTAAAGACCTAGCTAAAAACTATCTAATTAATAAAAAAGTTCTTTTAAAGTACTTAAGTAAGTTAGTAACTTATACTACTTAAAGCTACCTTTAAAGTTAAAGATACATAATGTCTTTACACTAAACATGCTTTATAAAGACCCTTAGGATCTGCTTCTAAAATAAGAACTTCTAAAACCCCCTAAAATTACTGTTAAAAGAGTAAAGAAGTAGGAAGTAGAGAAAATACTTGCTAGCAAGCTCTACTAGAAAATGCTTAAGTACTAAGTAAAATAAGTAAGACACAACCCTAATCTAGTCTAGTATAAAGCTTTAAATTTTATAAAGTCTCTTTATAAACTAAAGGCTTTTTATAATAAGCATCTAAATTAGCTAGGACCTTTAAGGGCCTTACATAAGTAGATTAAGGCTTTTAAAGCTAGTGTAAAAGGTATAGATTACTTAGTAAATAATAAGGTATAAGAGTAAAAAGTTAGATTATATTTTTACATAATATTATTACAACTTTATAGACATGTTGCTTAGGAGGTTTAACAGCAAGCTGTTAGACACCTCTAGACTCTTCTCTTCCTTCTCCTTTGCCCTTCTTTCTCTTCTCCCTCTACTCCTCTCTCCCCTCTAGACTCCCTCTAAACCCCCTCTGCCTTATCCTTAGCTGCCTAAAAGCGCTGCAATGTCTGCCTAAAGGTTAGACACTAGAGCCTTTAGGGCTAAAACCTAACAAAGCAGCTTAGTGTTTTAGTAGAAAAAAGCTACCTAGACACTAGCTACAGAAAAACTAGCTTTCTAACTCTTTATAACCTACACTACTTATGCTAGGTTCTAAGTAAACTTTAAAACAGCCTTAAAGGCCCCTTCTTTATTCTCCTTACTCCCTATGTTTTAGGCTGCTGCCTATAGCTTAAGATAGCTCTAAAGGACTAGAAATTCCTCCTTATAATACAAGAGGACCTACGCGCGCGTTAGTAAACTATACCTTAGTAGTATTAGACTATATTTGTACAAAGTTGCATTTTTTATTATGTAAAGTATAATATTTACATTTCTTTAATTTAAAGGACTAATAAAAAAACTTAACCTAAAAGCTGTAAGCAAGGGCGTAGGCAGCCTAAAGGCAGATAACTTAAAACGCCTCTAAAGAGGCTCTAGGAGGAGGGCAGAGCAGCATAGTAAATTTCTTTAATACTATAATTAGTTAGCAGACTAAGCTATAGGATGTTAGGTGCATAACAATACTTACAAAGTAGAGATTTAAATAATAGCTAAAAAAGAAACTAATAAAAATTAACTAGACTATATAAGTAAGGCAAGTAAACACTTATTGCTATAAATAACAAATTTGCTATATTAACAACAACTACACTGCTAGTTACTACTAAACAAAAACATTATAACAAAGGCATTATATTAGTATTAAGTTTTTAGTTTATTTCTTAGTAATAGGAAATTTTAGTTAAGATAGTTGTACTTATTATATCTTATCTAAATTAGTTTTAAAGCATTTCTAAATATGCTCTACACATTGCAGATAGGGACTATCAGCCTATAGAGGGGGGGGTAGTGTAACGATTCTACGAATCGTTCCATCTCGGGTCGCTCAGATCCTATCCGAAGGGTCCCCGTATCGGCCCCGACCATGACTCGACCCAGTCCCCCGCAGTTACCCCTATTCCCTCATGTATTTAGTCGCACCTCGCCCCCGTAGCTAGCTCGGTAGTTTTCTGATATCCTACGTACAAGGCCTATAGGTGTCATTGGTATTCCCAGGTCTCT
>NW_022985198.1:135173-147021 GCF_010093535.1 Lindgomyces ingoldianus
AGTCCCCACGCACTCCCATATGCCTCTGAGTGGATTCATACCGCATTCGGACCCATTGTCTTGCCTGCGCCGTTACATAAAGAAGCTTAAGCAGCTACTAAAGATTGTAGGGGAAGACACTAAGGCTCTATTTAAGTAGCTTATTTATTCTAGATAGATGTACTAAAATAAGATAGTTAAGTAGCTGCTTATTAAACATAGGCTTAAGGTAAGCTCTAAGTGTATAAAAAACTTTCTAAAAAATTAAAGCTAAAGCTATTAAACAATAAAGCTATACTTAATTAATTATAATAAGAAGCTAAAAAAGCGCTATTATTACTTTATGCAGTAATTTACTACTAATAATCTGTTACAATCCTTGCTTCTGTCAGATATGCGCACCTACTGTCAAGACAGGAGGAACGTTTGACGAAAGCTGCTACATAGTACGAGCAATAAGCTCGAACAGTATGTTGCTGCAAATTGCAGCATTTTGCAGCATTTTGTAGCATTTTGCAGCATTTTGCAGCATGTTGCAGCAAATTGCAGCATGTTGCAGCAAATTGCAGCATGTTGCAGCAAATTGCAGCATTTTGCAGCATGTTGCAAGCTGGTCGCGCATAGGGCTAGTGCGCGAGGGACTCGGATCGGAAAAACAAAGGCCGAGAACACGAGTAGAGCAGAAAAAGGATTGATAAATCAACACGATCAATACAATCAATCAACCATCCCATACATCATATCCAAACCCATCATTCATCTCAGGAAGCCCAGAAACAGTGCTTTAATCTGACAATAAGAGTCTCAGTGCCTCCATCGATACAAAATGGCCACCCAGCCTCCTCGAGACGCGACAGTCGTCCTTCGAGACCACACCGACTACAGAGCCTGGATGATGCAGCTGCAATCGAGATGTGTAGCGCACAGCATCTAGCCGCAAGTGGACCCTAAGTTGACCATCCAAATGATCTCCAAACCAAGAGCTCCAGAGATGCCGCTAATAGCTGAGTTTTCACCAGCCTCCAACGTTAAAACGCCTACGCACCTGAACAAGCTATTAACAAGCAGTGTTAGAGCCTTTAAAGAAGCCATTAAATACTACAAGATTAAGGCTAACAAGTACAAGAGTGACAGACATAATTATAAAAGAGAGCAATTAAGCCTTTAACAGATTATTGTCTTTATCTAGTTAACAGTTAGCCTGCATCTGCAGCGTACATGCTGTTCCCTAGATTAACTACTTAGACAGTAGATTACAAACCTTAAAGCTACAGTAGGCGTTAACAACTAATTTAAACAAGAACATGTGCGCAACTAATATAATGCATCCCTAAAGCTGCTAAGAAACACAAGCATATAGGACCTGTGGCTAGCAGAGTATGATTACGCTGCCACAGAAGCAGAGACATAAAATGTTCTAGAAACAACGCAGTTTAATGCTGTAGCAAAGGACTTTCTAACTGCTATAAATAAAGTTACCCCTTATTAGTCTACAACCTTTTAGGAAAGCAGATAGTTTACACTAGACATAAATTAAAAAATAATAATAAAGCGCTTTTAAGAACATATAATGTTAAATTATTTAATATGTATAGAAAAGCATAAAGCTGCCTTTATAATAGATAACTTATTATACCTTACTAAAAGTAGAAAGACCACCTAGGGCATAAACAAGGACGCCTATAGTGCAGAAGTTGCAACGTTAAGAAAATAGAGTAGACCTTAACATTAATGTTATTAAAAAATAATAGGAAGTTATTTTTAAGCTAAAAACCTACTAAAACAGGAGGCACTAAATGTCCTGCATGCAGACACATCCATGCACTAAAGGACTGCTTCTATGTCTATCCAGACAGAGCACTAGACTAGTAGATGCTAAATAAGAGAGTTAAAGAGCTTATAGCATTAAAGCGCAAGCACAACTTAGAATTTTAAGGCCTGCTAAGAGGGCAGCGTAGACATAATTTAAAGATACTAATTCTAAAGAGTTTACATACACCTATGCTAGAGATACAAGAAGACTAACTTAAAGGCTAGGAAGTATTAAGAGTTAAGGCAGCTGCATTACTAGCTATAGTTAATTTAAACTAGAACAGATATCTGCTAAGAGAATTATTTATCCTTAACTTAGGCTTAACATGCTATATTATAAACAATTCTAATTAGATCTACAACTATTGTCTACTAACACTAGAAGACTTTATCTAGTCTAGAAACTCTTGCGTATGGATTTAAGGCTACAGATTAATTACACTAAGCCTAAAAAGTAAGCATAGAACACACAGTTAAGCATACAGTCTCGTACTACATGATGCTGCACTGTGCCCAGACCTGTGTAACGGCGCAGGCAAGACAATGGGTCTGAATGCGGTGGGAATCCACTCAGAGGCATATGGGAGTGCGTGGGGACTCTGAACCTGGGAATGCCATTGACACCTATAGGCCTTGTACGAAAGGATATCAGAAAACTACCAAGCTAGCTACGGGGCGAGGTGCGACTAAATACATGAAGGAATAGGGGTACAGCAGGGGTCGGGGCCAGGTCGGGGTCGGGGCCGATACGGGGGCCTTCCGGAGGTTCCGGGCGACCTGAGATGGAACGAGAATCGTTACAACCTGCTGTGCAACCTAGTCTCGTTCTGCCTGCTGCGACAGAAAGGAATCTGGTGGGACACACAAGCAGAGCTGACTGCTTTAAAGGCCTTAGATAGGACAATAATTAAAGATCTTACAGAGATCTATAGCTAATAGGTGTTAGAGTACTATCTACTACAGGAGGGCTTATATTATACACACATAATTAACATAAGAACTAAATGTGGTCTACTGTCACGGTATCCTCCCCGGATCCCAGACATAACCGTATCGGACGCGTACTGGAGTATTATTAGTGCACGTCTGACACAAACACAACACAACACAGACATAAACTTAAGCACAAACTGCCTTAACACTAACTAAACCTAGAATAAGTTTAATTTATACCTAAAGCGCTTAGACTTTTAAGCTAAGTATTTAATTACTAATTTTCTTCTAAACTTTCCTGTTTCTTACACAACATCTTATACCTACTATAATACCTTACGTAGTAATTAAACTAGACCTTTATAAAGCTCTATAACCTTACTTGTGCATAATTGTAACATTATGTTGTGTTAAAACCTTAGCTAAGAATAGCCTCTAAATCTAATTTAATAAGCTTAGTACTTGCATAACTCTAAGCTATTAAAGTAAGCTAAAAAGCCTTTTAAAAAGCGCTTACTTTATAAGAAAGCTGCTATGTTGTAAGCTTTAAAGCTTTTTAAAAGGACTTTAAAGAATAGCTTTATATTATTAAGCAGTCTGTTTTTGCCTTAACTTCTGTTATAGTAGTAGAAACTAAGAACTTACTAGCTTTAAAGCCTACCTAGAAGTCTAGAGATAGCTTAACTCTTTTCTGCCTAATACTACCTACAACCTGTAACCTTTCTAACTTAGTAATAAAATCTAACTAACTTCTTAATTCTTTGCTGTTTAATAGAAAACAGAAAGACTTACTTTTCTTCTTATATAAGCTCTAATACAAACTTAAAGGAAACACAGACTAATTTCTCTTTAAACACTTTTAGTTATTATATGCCTACTTTTAACTTAACTGTAATATAACAGCTTTAATTAACTTACTAATAAATAAGAATATTATTAACTTAGATTAATTTATAGTGTTTTTACAAGCAACTTATAGAAACCTAAATAAAAAGTTAACAGCCCTAAGTTGCCTAAACACCTTATAATAAAAAAAAAAAGCTTTACTTTATACTTTACTAAGTTTTACTAACTTATATTTAATATAGGCCTAAATAAGATAGGTTTAATTATAGCTTTACATAACTTTCTCTTAACTAAACTGCAACACGCTATAGTAGAAGAACCTTTTTTAAATAACCTTAACGCGTATGCAAACCTAATTACTACCTATAATAATAACATAAGGTTCCTCTTTATACAAGCTCTAATACACCCCTAAACTAGCGCAGTTGCAAATAAAAACTCTAATGTAATAAAAATTAATTTAAATTATGCTCTAGTTAGTTCTAGAAAGCGTAAAAATTATAAAAAAAAAGTTAATGCTTTAAGTATAGTAAGCATAGTTATATTTCTTAAAACTGCTTTATTCCCCTTCTTTAAGTCTACGTAAGTAGTGCTGCTAGCACTTATTAAAGATTCTTACTATTTTAATCTTGTTTCTGTAAAAGCTTTAACTTGTATTTAAGCTCTAATCCCTTTTACTACTCTTAACATAGCCGCAGCTATAGCAGTAGAAGCCTGCAAAAAGGCTTATCCTAGGGCTAAGTTGCCCTTTAGGACTAATTTAACACTAGATCTTTGCTAACCTATAGGCTAAGTCCTCTACTAATAACTAGAAGTACTAAGTTAATATTTCTATATATTTATAATAAGAAACTATATTAGCTCTAATATAAGCTCTTATTAACTTAGAAGTAAATAGCATAGGTTACATTAACAAAAAACTAGCACATAAACTAAATCTTTAATTAACACTACTTACCTAAATAATTTACCTAACTAGATTTAATAAAAAATAACTTAAAAAAGGTTCTATCTTTTATACTACAACTGTTATAATTACCTACTAACACTACAAGGAGTAGATTAAGCTCTATGTAACAAACATAGAACATTATAACTTAATTCTAAAATAACTATAGCTGTATTAGCATAAAGTTGCTTTTAATTACTAAAAGTAAGTTCTAAACTTTAACTCTTTTTAATGCTAAGATATATACTTACACTTACACCTAAATAACACTTAAATAGCACTTAATATAGAAGGTCTCTAAACTTACTTTTTAATAACTTAAAAAAAACTACCTAAGTAAGGCTAACAAGCTAGGCCTTTTACTAAAATAGGCTATATAAAATAATTTAATAACTACTTAAACTTAAAGAAGAGAAAGCTTTTAAAAAACTTTTACTTACTTAATTTAAACATAAACTAGGACTTAAACAGCAGATAGACATCTGCTACATAGGACCTGCTCTATTTATAACCCTAGCTTAATAACTAGATTATAAAATCTACGCAGTTATAATTTCTAATATAGACTAAGCTTTAGCTCTTTAAAAACATACTAACTTAAAAATAATAGTCCTTTAAAACTACTATAACTTATTACATATTTTTTTCTAAGACAAGTCTAATAAGCTTTTAATATAATGTCTATATAATTACTAAATAACTTTTAAGCCTAGTAAACAACCTAGTTATAAGCTACTATATAAGATGTTACTAAACAAATTAAAAGTGCTTTAAAAATACCTTAATAAGAACCTAGAGAAAGGGTTTATTTAAGCTAGCTTTTTACTAGTAGTGTTACTTATACTATTTATAAAGAAACTTAGAGGTAGGCTTTAATTCTATGTTAACTACTAAAAACTAAATGCTGTTACTATTAAAAACTAATACTTAATTTCTTTTTTATAAAAAACCTTAAGCTAACTAAGTAAAGTAAAGTATTTTATAAAGTTAGATATTATTACTGCCTTTAATAAGCTAAGAATAGTAAAGGGTAATAAGTAGCTAATAGTGTTTTAGACTTAATATAGACTATTTAAGTACCTAGTAATGCCCTTTAGCTTAGCTAACGCGCCTAGTACTTTTTAATATTTTGTAAATAACTTGCTCTAACCCTACCTAGACATGTTCTACACTGCGTATATTAATAATATTCTAATTTATAGTAATAGCCTTTTAGAGCACAAACAGCATGTACGCCTAGTGCTAAAGGCTATAAAAGAAGTAGGTCTGCAACTTAATATAGACAAATGTAAGTTCTACTAATTAAAGGTTATATATTTAAGATATGTAATCTTTATAGATAGCATCTAAATAAACCCTATTAAAGTTTAGACTGTGCTAGATTAGTAATACTTAAAAGACATAAAAGATGTTTAAGCTTTTATAGAATTTGCTAACTTTTACTAATAATTTATTAATAACTTTTTATAGCTAGTAAGCTTTATAATTACACTTACTAAAAAAAAAGTTTAATTTAACTTTAACTTAAATTACTAATAGTTCTTTAACTAGCTAAAAAAAGCTTTTACTAAAGCTTTAATACTCTACTACTTTAACTCTAAACTACTAATACTTGTAGAAGCTAATGCCTTAGACTACATAGTAGTAGGAGTTCTCTCTTAGACTAAGCTAGATAGGACTATTAGGCCTATTACATACTTCTTAAAAAGAATAAGTCTTATAGAAGGCAATTATAAAATCTACAACAAGAAATTACTTGCTATAGTATACTACTTTAAATAATAGCAACCTAAACTAGAAGGTGCAGCGCATCTAATATAGGTCCTATCTAACTATAAGAACTTATAGTACTTTACAACTATAAAATAACTTAGCTACTAATAAGCCTGTTAGTCTAAATACTTATTTTATTTTAATTTTAAGATTACTTATTATCTTAGTTAAGACAGAGGGAAACTAGATGCTTTTATAAGGCAATTCTAAAATGTCTTTACTTAGAAAGAAGTGTAAAAGGCTTAACACTAAACTCTGCTTTAACTTAAGCTATTTTTAGACCTTAACCTAAATAAAATAAATTAAATAATTAATTAAATTATTACTAATAAGTATCTAAATAATAAATTTATTTAAGAAACTTTAAACCTGCTCTAAAACAGCGCTAGTTAGTTAAAAAAAGTAACACTAGCTAACTATAAAAACTAAAATAGTAAGCTATATTACTATAACTAACTTATAATCCCTAATTTTAATAAACTAAGAATTAAACTACTCTAAATTATACACAACTTACCTGTTAAAGGACACCTAGGCAGAGAAAAGACTCTTAACCTACTACAGAGAGAGTACTACTAGCCCTGCATGTTCTATACTGTACGCTAATATGTATTATGTTGCTATACTTACTGTAAAGTAAAGGCCTTTTAAAAAAGGTATAATAGCCTACTTAAACTGCTTCTAATCTCTAAATAAGCTTAGAAAGACATATTAATTAATTTTATTATAAACTTACCTTTATCTAAAGGGTATATAAATATTATAGTAGTTATTAATTACTTAACTAAGTATTAACACCTAATACTATGTTTCTCTATAACTGCCCCTAATATAGCCTAGTTATTCTACTAATATGTATAGGTTTACTATAGCCTGCCTAACATAATTATATTAGATAGAGGTACACAGTTTGTCTTAGCCTTTTAGAACAAACTTTATAAATAGCTTTAAATTGTCCTCTATCTATCTATAGCTTTTTACCTAGAGACTAACAGCTAGACTAAAAACATAAACACTATAATAGAATAAGTCCTACAAGCGTACATAAACTACTAGTAGGACAACTAGGTAAAATAGTTAGCTATAGCATAGTTTAAAGCTAATAACACAACATTTAAATTAATATAAGTATCCTTGTTCTTAGCAAACTATAGATACTACCCTTAAATAAAATTTAAACTACTTATAAATACTTTTTAACTAACTTATTAATCTATATAAGTAATAAATGTAAATAGACTTATTAATAAGATCTAAAATATATTTAAATACATTTATAAAAAGCTTACATAGGCTTAAGCTTTTTAATAAGAGTACGTAAACTAATTCTAAACCTCTGCCCCTGTGTATGCAGCTAGTAAAAAGGTCTAGCTAGACGCTAGAAATATCTAAATAAACTAATAATTAAAGAAACTTAATTAGAAGAACCTTAGCCCCTTTACAGCAGCCTATATAGTCTTATTGCACGCTTACTAATTAATCCTACCTGACAGCATAAAGATACACCCTATGTTCTACGTATTGTTGCTGCGCTAAGCAGCCTCTAAATCTAACTATCTACCTAGACAGCTAAACCTGCTACCTAAACCTATTATTATAAACAATAAACTAGAATATATTATAAAAGATGTTAAATAGATCTAGTTTAACAAAAAAAAATGTATTTATAAATACTTTATAAAATAGACTAGATACAACAAACTGTTATAGAAACCTGCAGAAGCCCTGTAAGAGAACTCTGCAGTAACCTAATTCTACACCTAATACTTATCTAAACTAAACCTGTACCCTAATAAAGACAACCTAATGCTAGAACTACTAATGTAAAGAATTCCCTTTCTAATAAAGGGGGGGGTACTGTCATAGTATCCTCCCTAGATCCTAGATATAACTGTATTAGACGCGTACTAGAGTATTATTAGTGCACGTCTAACACAAACACAACATAATATAGACATAAACTTAAGCATAAACTGCTTTAACACTAACTAAACCTAGAACAGGTTTAATTTATACTTAAAGCGCTTAGACTTTTAAGCTAAGTATTTAATTACTAATTTCCTCTTAAACCTTCCTGTTCCTCACACAACGTCTTGTACCTACTATAATACCTCACGTAGTAATTAAACTAGACCTCCGTGAAGCTCTATAACCTTACTCGTGCACAATCGTGACATCTACAAAAGGCATTAGCAGAGCTATAGCATAAGCGTCTAGGACACCCTAGACTAGCTACACTTTAACACCTTATACAGCAAGCTAAGAGGGTGCGAATTAAAGGAATTACAACAGTCTAATGTAACTTGTGTGGCAGAGCTAAGATACAATAATAAATTAGCTGCGCACTATAAATTAGCAACAGTAGACCTAGCAAGAGACTGTTAATTAATTTCTATGCATATAAAGCATAAAGCATTATAAAAGAGTAGAGTTAAATGCTAATTACTAACAAGTATTCTAGCCTCTAGTAAGACCTCTACTTTAAGGACAACAGGCCTGCTAAATTAATTATTAAAGCTCTTATAATTTTTATTCTTTTTCTAAAGAACTATTATAACATTACTGTAAAAGTTATTAAAGCTAACAACAAGATTATAATAGTAAAACTAAAGGTAGAACGCTAGCTAGCATTGCATAAAATAACTGTTAAGCCTTTAGCACTAGATACACAAGCCTAGAACAGAGGAGCTAAACGCTTAGAGGGTGTAAATAAGGAGAAGTCACAGGCTATGCAACTAGATGCTAACCTACTATAGAATGTATAGCCATACATTACTAGAGCTAGCGTATACCTATACAATTAGACGCTAAACTATGCTAATAACTAGAAGACACTATACAAGATCTTCTTTACATAAGCAGCTCTAAATAATAAAGTTATTATGTTAATTTAAAAGCTAAGCTTTACATATCTAAGAGCCTATAACTGCAAAGCATTTATAATAACTAATAATATATATTAGAATAAATCTAAGCTACAGAGGCTAGACCTAAAGGCGTAGATTAGATATCTAGTTAGGTACTAATTATTAAACATCTACTGTGTATAGATACTACTGCTAGTAGAAGTAATCTATACACATAATGTTATTTTTAACAAACACTTAATCTTTAGCAGTAAGCCTAAAGACTTAATAGATAACCTTATGTATAATATAGTAAAAGAAATTACTACATATATTAGAATAATTAAGCTTCTAACACCTAGTTATTAGCTAGAGATAGAGTTGTTTTATAAAGACAACACTGTAGATAATATATTAAATTTTAATAAAGTAGACCTACTAGGCTACTATTAAGGAAGGAAGATTAGAGATAACTATTTATCTTCTCTAAATACTCTGCTACCTGCAGCATTACTTATGCAGTTAATAGCTAGAGCAGCACTAAAGCTAAGCTAAATAGAGTTGCTAAAGACTGTACTATAAGCTGCAGCCTTTATAGCTAGTATAAGATTTAGAAGTGTAGGAAAGCATAGTAGTAAGACGCTAGATAAAGCAGCATTAATAAAGATGCTATCTAAAAAAAAGACACCTTATAGAAGCTAGCTGCTACCTCTGCTATTAACCTAAAAGTAACTAGAGGAGCACTCTCTACATAAGATGTTTAAGGCAGCAGAAAGAACGCACCTAGACAGTTATTAGACAATAAAATCCTAGACAGAGGTCTAGACAAAGCTAATTAAGGCAGCCAGACAGCAGATCCTAGATTATATGTAGGTGTACACCTACAAGCTTAATAAGCACTACAGATTACAAAAATGTAAGGCGCAACTAGTAGTTGTAACGGCGCAGGCAAGACAATGGGTCTGAATGCGGTATGAATCCACTTAGAGGCATATGGGAGTGCGTGGGGACTCAGAGACCTGGGAATACCAATGACACCTATAGGCCTTGTACGTAGGATATTAGAAAACTACTGAGCTAGCTACAGGGCGAGGTGCGACTAAATACATGAAGGAATAGGGGTACAGCAGGGGTCGGGGCCAGGTCGGGGTCGGGGCCGATACGGGGGCCTTCCGGAGGTTCTAGGCGACCTGAGATGGAACGAGAATCGTTACAGTAGTCTACAGTAATTAATAAAGAAACATTACTACACAAGATACCTACGCTGCCACCCTAGCAGGACGCTTATTTTAAATGCTAATAGTAATATCTGCATGCTTTAACCTAGAGCTTAAATAATACAACGTAACTAACACGTTTGTACATGCAGCAATTAACTGCAATATCTACATACAGATGCTAAGAGGCTATTAGAAACTAGGTATAATACTAAAGCTTTAAAAAGCACTATACAGCCTACAAATTTCTCCTCTACTCTAGCAACACTATTTTATAACAACTCTTAAAAGCCTTAGGTTCTTAGCTGTTCTACATAAACTCTACTACATAACTAAAGCTAGAATATTTATGTTTTTCTATGTAGACAACCTTATTATTGCGCACAAGAAAGGCTCTAAAGCAGATGCACAGCGTGTAGTAGACTAGTTACAAGAGAAGTATACCCTAACAGGAGGCAAGGACCTATAATAGTTTCTAGGAGTTAAGATTATTAGAGATTAATAGTAATAAATAATTTAGCTGTTATAAGCCTTATATATTAACAAGATAGCTAGGCTAGCTAACAGAAAGGACCTGCAGCATGCTACACTTATAAGTGGGATTAAACTTATGCTGTAATCTAGTTTTGCAACCCTATTAGAAGTAAATTAATATTAGCAGAAGATTAGATCTCTGCTCTTTGCAGCAGTTACTACAAGACTAGACATCACCTTTGCCACATCACGCCTCGCACAGTTTCTCACAAATCCCGCATCTGACCATCAGGATGCAGCCAATTAAGTCATCCTGTACCTACATGCGACACAGACGTACGCACTCTAATTAGGAGGAGAAGACTACCTTATAGTAGCAAGCAATGCGTTATTTGCAGATAATACACTAGATAGAAAGAGCTCTTAGGGCTACATTATTTAACTATTTAGCAGATAAATTGCCTAGTAAGTAAATAAATAAGATATAGTTACAACATTAACAACAGAAGCAGAATTACTTGCACTGTTCTAAGTTGCTAAGAAAGCTATGTTTATAAGAATGCTCTTTAATAAACTGCAGGTTAAGCTGCCTAATTTAACTATTATAATCTAGTGCGACAACAAGCAGACAATCTAACTGGTAAACAAAGAGATATCTCAACTTTAAACCAAGCTCCGACATGTCAACATCCATAACCACTAGCTCTGACAGGAAGTCTCTTAACAAACGATTAAGGTTGTCCATGTCCCCTCTAGCAAGATGCTTGCGGACGGACTCACTAAAGCGCTTCTAGCCAGCAAATGGCCAAGCTTTCTTCAGCAAATTCGGCTAATTAACGTCAGGGAGAGGATAGTCAGTTAGGAAGCGGATATGGAAGAGATTGAAGCAAGAATGGAAGCCCTGGAAGCATACTAAGGATGCGCAATCGGGAACCAGCTTGAAGCATGTCCAAGCTGAGGGGGTGTGTCAGATATGCGCACCTACTGTCAAGACAGGAGGAACGTTTGACGAAAGCTGC
>NW_022985198.1:147071-238320 GCF_010093535.1 Lindgomyces ingoldianus
GCAGCATGTTGCAGCAAATTGCAGCATTTTGCAGCATGTTGCAAGCTGGTCGCGCATAGGGCTAGTGCGCGAGGGACTCGGATCGGAAAAACAAAAGCCGAGCAACACGAGTAGAGCAGAAAAAGGATCGATAGATCAACACAATCAATCAATCAATCCCATACATCATATCCAAACCCATCATTCATCTCAGGAAGCCCAGAAACAGTGCTTCAATCTGACAGCTTCGTGGAAGCACTTGGGTCAATGGTGTTCCTAACGGGAGTAGGACGGAGATAAAGGGGCCGACGGCAGGGTGTACAGTCCTGCGTAAGGGCTATTAGGCTGATGGAGGGGAGTAGAGTGACCAGATCATGGTTTGCCCTATGTGCGGCAGTATAGTGGCTAGGGTCAAACAGTCCTGTTAGACAGGGTTAGAGGTATATATAGTGTAAGATATATAAATAGTATTACTGTGATGACAAGCACTGTCTCTACTACCGTATGGAGCTGGGGAAGCATGGCAGAGTAGGTCGGCTCTATTTCAGCTAAACTAGGATGGGGAGTGAAGGAGGCAAAGGGTTTTCGCGAGAGAAAAGCTTGCGCAGCGCCAAGGCGCTAGCGCGCTCGCTTAACCCTTAGCGAGATCATGTGACTAGCAGCGGAGCTTGACAAGCAGCACCGTCACAATTACAGCTCTTTAGAAAGCTAAATGCTACTTAGTCTATATAGAAAATAAACTAAACATTAAACACACCTTCTAAAGGTTGTTTAATATAGGGACTATATACATATATAAAGGGCGCTAAGGCGAGCAGGATAAGTTTACGCAAGCCTACTAAGGAAAGCTTTATAAGCTTTCTTAGACTTATTAGACTTATAGCCTGTTCTTCTATTAAACAACACACCCTTCTATTACTACAGGCAGCTGCGCTGCCTCTGTGTCCTCTAACTAGTTTATAAGCAAGCCCTGTTCTAATCTAATTAGATTATAGAGCACTATAGGTGGAGTTACACTAGTCTAACTATAGACTGTAACACGCTGCCCCTCCTCCCTAGCAGCGTTCTTACTGCTCTGCTTACACAACTATGTTAGTAACAGCTTATTTATAAAGTTAGTGCTTATCTGCTAGTAAGCCTTTCTAGCTTTTACTTTTTCTAAACTAAATAGCTTATTAGTTTTATTTATTTTATTATTCTTATGCTACTTTTTATTTTAATCTTTTTTACTAGACAAAGATAAAACCCTATAGCGCTTACTAACTATTAAAGTTATCTTATGTGTTAACTTTATCCTTAGATAAATGTGTTAAGTGTGTAAAAAAAAAACAGTAGGTGTAATGCTTTTATTTTAAACACTATGTAGGACTATTTAGAAAGAGAGAAAAAACACTTCTTTAAAATGCTATAGTAGCTAAGGCTTATAAGTAAAAGCTTAGTAAAAAGATGTTTTATTAAGTCTAGAAGAAGCTAAAGGCGTAGGATAAAGAGTGTTCTAAATAAAATTACATCTAAAAGTTACTAAACTTACTAAAGGCTTAATATATAAAGTACCTAAAAAAAGACTTTTCTTCTTTAGATAAGATAGAGGCTCTTAAAGCTAAAGTAAAAAGCTATTTCTTTTTATAACTTTTATTTATAAGAACTTGTCTCTAAAGGCTGCTGCTATCTAGTAATAACATAGCTATTTTTTTTAATATATGTGCCTTATTACCTAGCTAGTTTCTTTTAGATAAGCCTAAAGGTACCTCTATACTAATGTCTGCGTGTTCTATAAATTTTTAGCTAGTTTCTATGTATTCTTACTAGTAAGCTATTTTTTTTATTTTACTAAAAATTTCTTCTTATTTTTTTAATTACTAATAATATGTTTAACTTTATATTCTATTTTCTTATCTTTTTATTTTTATATAAATAAGAGAATCTTTTTAAGTGCTTTTTCTAATCTAGAGACATAAAACTATAGGTGTATTTTTATATGTAGAGGAAGTTTAAGCTTACAGTTGTTCTGCTAGGTTTATAAGACTTTATATAGTCCTATTTTTTTTTTACTAACTTCTTAGAAGGTCTAGATATCTTAAGGTTCTTAGTATTAAAATATATGTAGTTCTCTAAGTGTATTTTTAGTCCTAGTTATTATAATTTGTTTACATATTATTTTATTATTTTTTAACTAGATCTAGCCTTAATTGCTAATTTTTTATATATGTTTTATAAGTTTAATAGCTAGTCTATTAATTTCTACAGGTCTATAAGCTAGTTTTTTTATAGTATAAAGTATAAGTTATAACTAAAATTATCCTTATATAGCGTTTCTTTTGTTGTAGCTAATTCTACTATGTTAATAGCTAGCTATGCTATAAAGAGCTATTCTGCCTAATTACTTTAGGTGTAAGAGACATACTTTCTTAGGTACTTTTCTACTTTAGTGTTTACTCTTTTAGTTTAACTATCTATTTATAGATAGTATACTATAAATAATTTATACATTATTCTAAGGTGTCTTATAGCTGCTTTCTAAAACCTGCTAGTAAATAATTTATTTTTATTAAAGATAATAATTTAAAGGCATTTATATACTAATATAATATTCTACTTAAGTTTATAAATAAATTCTTTAGCTGTAATAGTCTTCTTTAATAGCTATCTGTGTAGGTATTTAGTAGTTTTATTAAAAGCTACTGTAATTATGTTGCACATCCTTTCTATTTCTAGCTCTCTAAATAAAAGAAGTTCTGTAATAAAGTTTATTATAATTATTATTTATAGTTATTTAAAAGCTTTAATTAGTTAAAAGTATTAAGAAGTTTTATACCTTTACAAGTTATTTTTATTACAAGTGTTACATTCTGTAAGCACCTCTATGCACAGTTGCTTTACTTTTAGTATGTGTTGTAGTATAGCAGTTTATAGCTTCTTTTAAAGAGTGCCTATACTTAGGTGTCTAAACATTAAGGATTTGTAATACTTATAGATTAGATTTTTCTATTCTTATTTATTTACTATAAGCATGTAGAGGTCTTTTATAAGTTAGGGCTTATTATAAATCTATTCTTTATTAGTTTTCTTAAAAAGAGTAAATTTCTTAGTTTCTTTTTTTTTTATTAAAGTAATCTAGTCTTTAGCTAAGAGTGTTAGCCTGCTAGTTCTGTGCTTCTAGAACATGTTTAATAATGTAATTAAACTAGGCAAGTTTTATTGCTTATTTTATGTGCATTAAGAAGAGCTTTTTTATAGTTAGAAATGTAACTAAATTTAGATAGTCTGTTATTAGCAAAGCTTGCTCTGCTTATTATATTCGGGTTTGCAGAACGAAAAGTTGAGCAGAATCTCCTCTTTTAGACGCGCTAATTAGTTAGAATTTCTTTAGATAAACCCTAGTAACGCTATTTCTCTGTCACCTTATGTATTTCTTACATTTGTTTTTAAAAAAAACGTATACCTAATATAAGTGCACCTTTCTATTAATTTGCACACAGTTTGCTCTAGCATGCGTTGTGTAAAACATGTTTAAAGTATAGTTAGTTGCGTCTGTTCCACCTCTCTAGCCACATTAGTGTGTTGGGGATTAGCATCAGCCACATTAGTGTGTTGGGGATTGGCATCAGCCACATTGGTGTGTTGGGGATTGGCATTGGTGTGAGAGGTATCGAGCAGGAAACACAGGTCACAGAGAGGGAATGCAGGATAGGGGGGGTAACGAGAGTAAACCTTAGGGTCGGAGGCAGAGGTACGGAGGCCGAGGAGCCTATATACCCCGTGCCAAGCCTAGGGTACTCAGGGGTTGGATAGCTGTAACATAACCGTGACAATTGGTGTGTCAGGGATTGGCAGTTGCTCACACACCTGAGTTGCTTACTGTTAGATTGAAGCACTGTTTCTGGGCTTCCTGAGATAAATGATGGGTTTGGATACAATGTATGGGATGATGATTGATTGTATTGTTTATTCGATGCTTTTTGTGCTCTGCTCGTATTGCTCGGCTTTTGTTTTTCCGGTCCGAGTCCCTCGCGCACTAGCCCTATGCGCGACCAGCTTGCAACATGCTGCAATTTGTTGCAGAATATTGCAAAATGCTGCAACATGCTGCAATTTGCTGCAACATGCTGCAATTTGCTGCAACATGCTGCAAAATGTTGCAAAATGCTGTAATTTGCTGCAACATGCTGTAAAATGTTGCAAAATGCTGCAATTTGCTGCAACATGCTGCAATTTGCTGCAACATGCTGCAATTTGCAGCAACATACTGTTCGAGCTTATTGCTCGTACTATCTAGCAGCTTTCGTCCAGCGTTCCTCCTGTCTTGACAGTAGGTGCGCATATCTGACACTCACTTTTGCCAAGACCACACCACAACAAACTTTATTATGGCCCATAACAACCCGCTCTGGCACTATAGAGTACAGTACAGCCTAGAATATTATTTAGATACTACTTATACTTCTTGCTTACACGTTTGCGCGTTATGCCTAGTCTAATTGCGCTGTCCGCAGCGCCTTTAGAACTGCTCACCTACTTTAGCTTGCACCTGCTTCTTTGCCTTCTTCCTGTCACTGCGCGCCCTAACCTCCTTTAAAGCTGTTAAGCGCAGGCCTTTCTAAATGTAGCTGCCTTATTAGCTGCTTGAAGCTTAGTAATTTCCTATTACGCTAACACTAGCTTATGCACAATTATTGCTGCCCTTTTTAAGACTTTTTTTCTAGAGGCATTACCCCTCTAGAACCCTCTCTATACGTAGAGCTACTTGCAACACAACTAATATCTACTAGGGATTTCTGCCTGCTGCTGTAATCTACTGTAGTTTGCTGAAATTTGCTATAGTTTGCCGCAATTTGCCGTAGTTTGCTGTAATTTGCTATAGTTTGCTGCAATTTGCTATAGTTTACTGCAATTTGCTATAGTTTGCCGCAATTTGCTGTAGTTTGCTGCAATTTGCTGTAGTTTGCTACAATTTGCTGTAGTTTGCTACAATTTGCTGCAATTTACTTTACGCATTTCTTAACACTGCTAGGTAATCTCTTACTAACAACTCTAGACATTAGTCTATTATATTTAAACAGCAGTTAAAGAAGCTAAACTAGCAGTTGTGCAAGCAAAACAGCCTGTTAAGGTATTACATGTACTACATTAATCTTTGCGGTGATAGAGAGGCAGATGTAACAATTCTTGTTCCATCTTAGGTCGCCCAGAACCTCCGGAAGGCCCCCGTATCGGCCCCGACCTCGACCTGGCCCTGACTCTGCCCTGCCCCCTGCTGTACCCCTATTCCCTCATGTATTTAGTCGCACCTTGCCCCTGTAGCTAGCTCAGTAGTTTTCTAATATCCTTTCGTACAAGGCCTATAGGTGTCAATGGCATTCCCAGGTTCAGAGTCCCCACGCACTCCCATATGCCTCTGAGTGGACTCCCACCGCATTTGGACCCATTGTCTTGCCTGTGCCGTTACAGCAGAGGCAGAGGCAGAGGCAGAGGCAGCGCTAGAGCTCCCCAGCACTCTAAGAAATTCCTGCAGAGGCAACAAACTACACAAGCTGCAGCTCTACAACTAGGGCTTTAATGCTAAAACAATTAAATTAAAGATATTAGGTAGCAGTATTAGGCGTAGCGTGGCAGTATTAGGCGGTGAAAGAAACAGGTGCAACGCTAGAGACCACAAGGTGCAAAGAAGAGGAAGACTATTGCAAGAGCAGAAACGTGTTAAGAGCTAGAGCTAGAACCTATTCTTTTAATTATAGCTAATAATTAACTAATTTCTAAATAACTAATCTTAAATTTACATAAACTTTAAGTTTTTAAAAAAGAAATTTTACTAACCTAATTAAAGCTAAAAATTAGCTAGCTATTATTTACTTTTTTTTTATAGCTATATTAGTGTGTTAGGGATTAGCATTAGCTATATTAGTGTGTTAGAGAGTAGGATTAGCTACACTTAGTTACAGGCTATAATTAGTTACATACTATAGTTAAATGTTATTATTATATGTCTATTACTTGTCTAATACTACTTTGCTAAGCATTATGCTGTAACTATTTTTTAACCTAAATAACCTACTATTACAGCCTATAGTTAGACTAACAAAGACTTTTAGAAAGTGCCCTACTTTTTAAATAAATAAGAATAGAATCTGTTTATACTTAAATAGAAGAAACTAGACAACCTAACTAGGTTGCATTCTAACCCTAGGGATTAGCTACTAGGGGAATGTATCACCTAATAGGAACACATCTGCAAAGGCTATAAGGCTAGGCATGCTAAGAGTAGCAGCTTTAGCAAGAGAGGAGCAGTTCCTACAGAACTAGGTAGGGCTAAGTTAACAGGACTTACAGCTACTATTAGAGTACATAGGCCCTAAGAAGATTAACCTTAAAAAGATAAAATTAACATTTAGTTTTTTTTTTTATATAGACTAAGTAGCATTCTAGATTTCTAAAAAGCTGTAATACTAGTTGTATATCTTGTACTATATATACCTTTTTTTGTTTAACAGAACTGTTTAACCTAGCGCCTTATACTGCTGTCTAAATGTAAACTATAATTAGGCCTATCTTATTACTACTCTTTTTACCCTACCTTGCGCTATTAGCTAGGCTGTACACCTGGTAACGCTGCGCTCTTTTTGCTATACCCCTTTTAGGCCCGCGTACTTGCATTACTACAAGTAAGGATTGTAACACCTACCTTAATACGCTAACTATTGCTCTAAGCAAGCTTTGCTTTTACAGATTATTTATAAACTGTTGTAGTATTTTAATGTAAAAAGGTTTTGCTATTCTGTGTAGCTCTATAGCCTATACTCTTACTACATTTAGTATTGCTTTTAACTTCTTATTAAGTATGCTGTAGCTAGCTTTAGGTCCTAAGAACTTAGTAGAGTAGTATGCTACTAAGTGCTATCTCTTGTTCTTCTATTTTTAGTAAAACGTTGCTCTACTAGCTTCTAAGAATGCGTCTGTGTGGATCTTAGTATCTAGGCGTAAGTTGTACATTCTTAGCACTAGCTTAGATGTTATAGCCTGCTTTAATGCTATAAACGCCTTGTTTATTTATAGGGTCTATATAAATTTTACTATAGCCCTTTCTTTAGTAGTAGTGTTTATTAGGGGTATAGTAATTTTTAAGTAGTCCTTAATTATTTGCCTAACATAGCCTAATAGTCTAAGGAATCCTTTAACTTTCTTAACTATTATAAGCTTTAGCTATTTAAGTACTTTTTATATTTTAGCTAGATTAATTTTTATTTCTTTACTATTAATTATAAATTTTAAGTATTTTATTTTAGTAATGTAGAACTTATATTTAAAAAGCTGTAAATAAAGTCTATACTTTCTTAGCTTTTCTAAGACCTTTTATACCTTTTATACATAGTCTTCTAAGCTATTCTTTAAGTAGACAAGAACATTATTTAGGTATACTAGAGTAAAGACATTAAGATATAAGTTAAGAGCTATGTTAATAATTTATTAGAATGTTGCTAAGGTGTTTATTAGGCTAAATAGCATTACTAGTAGCTTATAGAGTTCCTATAAGGTTTAAAATGCTATAAGCTACTTATCTCTTTTTTATATTCTTATCTTATTAAATCTATTTTGTACATTAAACTTTGTAAAGTACTAGGTTCCTTTTAGCTAGTTTATAATATTTTATATAATTAGTAAGAGGAACTAGTCTTAAATTATGTTATTATTTAGAGTTCTATAATTTTAACAGACTTAGATCTTTTCTCCCTTTTTTTTTATAAAGACTACTGCTAAGGTAACTAGGCTATAGCTTTTTTAAATATAGCCTTATACTAGCATTTAGTTAATATACTCTTGCAGAGCTTTTTTTTATATCCTTGTTAAAAAGTAAAGCCTGTAGGTCTTTAAGCTATAGTCTTTTATTAAGTTAATAGCATAATTCTAGGGTTAGTGTAGGGGTAATTCTTCTAGATTAGCAGGCGTTTTAAACATGTCCTAGTAGTCTTTATATTTAATAAGGATGCTGCTTTTTTCTTAGATCCTAAAGATTTTAACCTCTTCTACATCTTTATTAGCTTTTATTTTTTTATAAAAGACTTTTTTAAGCTTTTTTTTTATTATTTTTACTACTTATGCTTTTAGTTTTTAATAAAGGAATTTTTAAAGCTTTTTTTTTTTAGAGTAGTAACTCCTACCTTACTTTACTTATTTATAGACTAAATATAAGTTGTTATAGCATGCTAACTAGGTTATGCTTATGTAGTTGTTAAGGCTTTCTATAGTTATTATTCTCTAGTTAATAGCAAAATTATACGTCTTTAGCTAGTTATAACCTAGAATTACATTGTACTTACCTTTTGGTAAAAGTATATTTATAGATTTCTAATTCTTTATATTTAGAGTTATAAGGCCTTTTTTATATATTTCTAGGTTAATCTATCTATTGCTATACTTAATTAAGGATGTGTTAGCAAGAGTTACTTTAAACAAAACTTTTTTTATTTAAAAAGAAATGCTTTATTTATCTACCTAGTCTTTATCTACTATAGTAAAGGTGCATCTGCTATTAATAAGAGCTAGTCCTAATTATTCTTTAAATGTAAAGGTTATAGTTAGGCTATATCTTATTTCTTATCCTACTATAACTATAGCTAATATATTATAAAGAACTTCTTTGTCTTCTAAAAGGTAAGAGTTAATATTTTATAAGTTATTATTAAATTTATTTTTCTCTTCTTTATAGATTTAGTGCTCTTTATTATTATAGTTAGCTGCTTTACACTTATAATCTTCTACTAAATAATAAAATGTTAGGTAGTCTTCTTTTTTTACTACTTTTTATTAAAAGTAAAAAAACCTGCAGTTATTTTTGTTTTTATAGTCTAGCTATTTTTTTTATTTATAGAAAAAGGCTGTTTAATAGGTGTAGTAGTTTATAGTTTTGCAGGCTAAGGCTATTATCTGCTATAGGCATCTATTATAGTTCTTTTCCTATGTAGGCTACTAGCCTGCTTAATGCTTGTTGTCCTAGTGTCTAGTGCAATACTATTGCGTGCACTAGTACTAAGGGTATAGACAATTATTAGGTCTATGTAGGGTGTTAAGAGGGCTCTTCTAAGTCTACTAGAGGTATTCTTGTGTCTGTACTACCTGTACAGGGTGTCCTTTCTACTAGCAATTGTTAGTGCTGTAGGAGTTGCTTTTGCAGAGTACGCACTAACTGTAGTTCTGTTATATTACAAAAGCCTCCCTGCTAATTACAAGGCCTAAAAGCAGTGTCTTAGGTTTTCTAGGTACTAGCTTTAGGACTTTAAACTTAGCAGGTTTGCCTAGTCCTTCTAGTTTTTAGTCTTAGACTTTAATAAAAAATTACTATTATTTCTTCTTATTTATAATGTTATATTTAACTTTAGCTATCTGCTGTATTATGTTAAACAAAAGGTAATTATTACTAATATTTATCTAGTAAAGCATAACTATGCATTTATTAGAGTAGTTATGTTATAGACTACACTTTTAGCATTTACACTTCTAAAAATATCTAAAGAGCTCTTTTACTAAAGTGCTAGAGGTCTCGTTATAAAAAAAAAACTATTTCTTTTTTTTTTAAACATTTATAATATATTCTTAGATTTAAGTCTCTTTTTTATATTCTTTAAAAATTATAAGGTCTTATAACACTTTATCTAAGCTACTAAAGTTATAGATAGCTACTTTTTAATATACTTTAAAGTAGTTTTCTAAAAAATAGTTTTTTTTATATTACTAGTAAAGTCTATTATTTAATCTTTTAATATTTCCTTTTTTATAAGGCTGTATTTAGTAGTAATAGCTTTTACTATTATAGTAGTATTTTTATTTTTTCTCTTTTAAAAGTTAAGGTAATTTTAGCAAAAATGTTTTACTTTTTTATAGTTTAGGTAGGCCTTGTTCTCTAACTACTTTTATTATTCCTTTATTAAAAGCAGCCTATTACGTCCTAGAACTTAGTTTTTCTTTAAAAAAGAGCTTTATATATACTTTACATAACTAAGGTTTATTAGTTTTTTATTAACGTACTTTATAGGCGAGTTGCTCACACACCTGAGTCGCTTACTTTTGCTAAGACCCCACCCTAACAAACTCTATTATAGCCCATAACAACCTGCTCTAGCACTATATAGTACAGTACAGCCTAGAATATTATTTAGATACTACTTCTGCTTCTTGCTTACACATTTGCGTGTTATGCCTAGTCTAAGTGCACTATCTACAGCACCTTTAGGATAGCTTACCTACTTTAGCTTACACCTGCTTCTTTGCCTTTTTCTTATTACTACGCGCTTTAAACTCCTTTAGAGCTGTTAAGCATAGGCTTTTTTAAATTATTAAAGTCTTTTCTGCCTTAATCTACTTTCTTTTATGTAATTTATGTTATGTAGTAGCTTTATTAGCTACTTAAAGCTTAGTAATTTTTTATTACACTAACACTAGCTTATACATAATTATTGCCGCCCTCTTTAAGACCTTTTTAAACACCTTAACTATAGAAGTTAGTAAACTATTTATATGCTTTTAAATTTTTATCTTTATAAGCATTAATTATAACCTAAGTTCTAAAGTATTACTTAGGGTTTACAACTACTAGGGCTTGTTATATATAAGTAGTAGTAGTAATAAAGTGCGCAACTTTACATTAAGGCCTATTATAACTTATTATAGGTTAAAAGGAACTAATTTAGCGCCTTAAAACCCTTCTTAAATATTACTAAAAGTAATTATAGCATTATAAGCTACTTTAAAGTATAGTAGAAACTTTATTTTTATAATATAAGTAATCTAGTTATGTATAAAGTTTTTAGCTTAGCGCCTATACACCTTTTTTAAAAAAGTAAAATAACCTACATTAAGTAGCTATAAAAAGTGTAATAAGTAAAAAGGCATATAAATAGTAATAATTTTATTATTCTTATAGTATTACTAAAAATAAAGTAAGTTATAGCTCTTATAGCTATTAATAACTAGTAGACAGTAGCTGCTAACAGTATACTTCTTTATGTGCGCGTTAAAGTGCTTTAACTAGTCTAGACTAAGCTAATTAGTAGTTTAGCTGTGCTTAGAGATTATAATAACCTAATTCTAGAGTAAATTTTCCTTTTTATACTAGTTTAAAAGGTAGTTGCTACTTTAAAAGATAATAAAAGGCAGAATAGCCCACCTTTTAGCATTAATGCCCTAGATAGCTGTTGTCTACTCCTAGTTACTTAGCTAGACTGCTTTTAGCTGTCCTTGTTTCTCTAAACTTATAATAACTGCTCTAGTAAATATCTAGCCTATTATAAACTTTATTTTATTAAAGTTATATATGTTGTTATCTTAGATGCTATACTTAGCTTTAATATTCTTTATAAGGTTAAACTAGCTTTAAATTACTATAGAATTTTTATAAAAAGCTTTTTTATAGTTATACTTACACTTAAACTTTTACTTTAAGCTTTAGGTAACACTTAATAAACATATTAAGCTAGTTTATGCTAATATAGCTTATATTATGCTTAGCGCGCAAAGAATTAGCTATATTAGCTACAGCTGCTAGCTAGAGGGGAAATCCTTACGCATTTAGCTTAAGTATGTGCTAAATAATTACCTGCTCTTTGTTATTGTCTAGCTTTTATAAGTTAGCTATATAATTAGCTTAAAAAGGTTGTTTAGCGCGTTAGTTACTTATTATCTTTTAAAGAACCTTATAGATAGCTGTAGCCTGTTAGTTAAAAAGTGTTATGTTTTATTTAAAAGCCTAGAGCGTAAGCTGCATCTAACATTTTTTAACATGTTTAAGTAGTGTTGTTAGGAATGTATTAGTGTAGGAAAAGTAGTATAGTAGGGTCTTAGTAAAAGTAAGCGACTTAGGTGTGTGAGCAACTCGCCTATGAAGTATGTTATACTAAAAAGACTTTTTTTTTTCTAGAAATAAACTTTAGTTTTTAAAAAGTTTCTTTTTACTATTTTTCTCTTTTACGCTTTTTATAGAAGTTGTTATAAGTTATTACCTACATAATAAAGTTTTTAAGAGTAGTTAGTTTATTATTATACATAAATTTATCTTTTATAATGTTACTTAGCCTATTATAGAACAAGCAGCAGAAAGCCTTTTAGTCTATTTATTTATAGATAGCTAATTATTCTCTAAAGCGTACTGCATAGTTTTAAGCTATGCTTTTTTCTTATTTTAGAGTGTTTAACTTATTAGCTGTAATTTTTGTTTATCTATAGTTTTATAAATAGCTATTAAAGCATTTTTAAAAGCTTTAACACTACTAAACACTTTCTTTGTTTTAGAAGTAAGTGTTATGCTATTAGCTCTAAGGTCTATCTAATTATCTACATGTAGTTAGAACTAAATTATAAAAAGGCCTTTTAAGTATAGTCTTATTTAAGATATTATTTCTATATTAGTCTAAAATGCTTCTTTATTGTATTACATATAAAGGTAGCATCTAGTAAAGAAAAGGTAGAAGTCTTTTAGTAATTTTTTAAAAAGCTTTAAAAAGGCTAATCTTAAAGTCTTTTTAGCTGTAATGCTTATTCTCTTAGTTAAAATGTTTTAAAGTTTAGCTAGCTCTACTTATAGTACGTGTATCTAATGCGTAGAGCTAGTAGCTTGCTAGGGATTTATAGGTAATAAAAAGTTATTAAATTTTACTACTTTTTAGTAAAAGTTTTTAACTTCTTTTTAAACATTTACTAGTTTATTTATTTTATTACTAATTTACTAGAGTTTTTTTATGTTGTCTTAGATTATATTAATCTGTTCTGCTAAAACAGCTTTACTCTAGGTGGGAACTTTTATAGATTCTAATAGGGCTGCGTAGGCTATGTTAGAATTTAAGTTGTGTTAAGTAGTTATACTTTTTAAAAGGGGTAGTGTTTAATGTTATAATTCTTACTTTATAAAAGCACTTAGGTTAATAGTGTTCCTAATAAAAGTAAGATAGAAATAAAGAAGCTAACAGCAGGGTGTACAGTCCTGCGTAAGAGCTATTAGGCTAATAGAGGGGAGTAGAGTGACTAGATTATAGTTTGCCCTAAGTGCAGCAGTATAGTAGCTAGGGTTAAACAGTCCTGTTAGACAGGGTTAGAGGTATATATAGTGTAAGATATATAAATAGTATTATAGCTCTTTAAAAAGCTAAATGCTACTTAGTCTATGTAAAGAATAAACTAAATGTTAAACACACCTTCTAAAAGTTATTTAATATAAGGACTATATACATGTATAGAGGGCGCTAAGGTGAGCAGGACAAGTTTGCGCAAGCCTGCTAAGAAGAGCTCTATAAGCTCTCTTAGACTTGTTAGACTTGTGGCCTGTTCTCCTATTAGACAACACACCCTTCTATTACCGCAGGCAGCTGCGCTGCCTCCGTGTCCTCCGACTGGTTCATAAGCGAGCCCTGTTCCAATCCGATCAGATTGTGGAGCACCATGGGTGGAGTTACGCTGGTCCAACCATAGACCGTAACATAATCTTATGTTTCTAGACAAGTTAATATTTAATAAAAAGACTAGCTAGCAGCACTACACGTACACTCTAGTAGGCTATAAGAGTTATTATACTTAGAGTATTAAGCAGAGAGACACCTAGGCAATCCTACCTGCGTATACTGTACACAGCTACCTTCTATGTATAGTAATTAAGGAGGGCTACTTTACTATAAAGGATTTTATTTAGTAGATTTAGAACATCCTTCTCCTTACACTTGTTAGATATGCGCACCTAATGTTAAGACAGGAGGAACGCTGGACAAAAGCTGCTACATAGTACAAGTAATAAGCTTAAACAGTATGTTGCTGCAAATTGCTGCATGTTGCAGCTGGTCGCGCATAGAGCTAGTGCGCGAGGGACTTAGACCAGAAAAACAAAGCCAAGCAACACAAGCAGAGCAGACAAAAAAGAAAAAGAAACATTAATTAATTAATACAATTAAATCATCATCCTATACATTATATCTAAAACCTATTTATTTATCTTAGGAAGCCTAGAAACAGTGCTTTAATCTAACAACACTTTAATTTATGTATAGTCCTAAAAACATAGTTATTATACTTAATAACATTACTATTTACATAAATAATAAAGTAGAAATAGTTATCTAGGCTACTAGCTATTCTGTTTAGTACCTACTTTTATACTTACCTAATTATAATCCTATTAAGCTTACCTTTGTAGTGTTAAAGGCTTAAATCTAGAGAAACTACATGTACACGCGCGCTTGCTATAAAGGTGACTTTAAGGCTTTCCTAACTACTACTATTTAGAAGAGTAACTATAATAAATTTGTAAAGAAGCACTTTAAATACACTGCTAGTAGGCTATATATTAAGTAAAAGAAGCTTAATTAGGTAAGGCGTAAGATTCTATAGTACTAAATAATCCTATTAACACTATATAAAGTATCTTTATATATAATAGTAATGTATAAAGCACTTTTATATTACATCTTATTAAATCTTTTTATAAACACTTACTTATCTACCTTACCTCTAGCGCCTCTGCTAAGGGTAAAGAGACTGCCTACTATATAATATACCTGCTTAAAATGTTAGAGATTCTTACTTAGGTGTTAAACTACACTATCCTTTAGGCTAAATTTTATAGTAATAAAATAAAGGTTACTTTTAAAGTTAGCTATCTAGTAGAGATTCTTAATAGTCTACCTTTACTTAACAGCTACTTTACGCGCCTATTTAAAATTAACATGCTTATTCTCTAGCTGCTAGACTATAAGCTAGGTAAAGAACTTTTATATAACTTTTTAAGTATCCTCTTTACTGCCTCTAGTTACTAGGCTAGATAAAAAAGCTAGAATAGGCTTTAGTGCTAAAGTCTTTACTTAGTAAGGCTATTAATACTGTAGATTAAAGTAAGCTAGCAAAACTAAAGTAAAAGCTACTACTTTTATTTACTATAGCTAAAACTCTTAAAGCTTATACTTTTTTGCCTAAGCAGCTTTATCTTTCTTTATCTATGCTATTTAATTTAGTACACACTACTTTTTAGCCTGCTTTTATAGCTTTCTAATTAATAAGCTTCTATCTAATAATAATAAGAAGTCCTGCTACGTTTTTTTTAGTAACTATAAAGATTAAACTTAAGCTAATTCTTATGTAGCTTTAACACCTTAATTATATCTAAATAAAAAAGCATAGCTAAGGACTTACTATTAATAATTAATTATAACTACTGCTTAGCATCTATAGGTTTAATCTTATAGTAGCTGCTATTTAAATAGATATAATACTATCTTCTAAAGTTCTTATAACTAGCTACGCTGCTTTACTATATCTTATAGATTACTAACTAATAATCTAGCTTAGATTTAATAACAGCAACATAATTAATTACTTAAGCTTTACATAAAAGCTTCTGCGTACACTTTTTACTTATTATTAGGGTATTATTCTTTAGCAGTATTAAGGATAGCTTATTTACTAACATGTTATGTATAAACGCTTTTTTTAATATGTTAACTTATAAAGAGATCTTTACTTAAAACTTAACATGTGTAACACTTTTATAACACTTAAAATAAAGATTAACAGCGTTAAATAGGCAAGTCTCCTCTATAAAGCTAAAATTAGTATGTAGAAGCTGCTAGAAAGTTGCACCTCTCTTATTACACTTAAACTAAATAACATAACTTTACTAGGTATACTCTTGTCTATTAATTATAAACGCTAGATTATTAATTAACGCTATTACTCTATTTTTTATTAATAATAGAAGAAGGAAGCACTACTTAGTGCTCTCTACATTTCTAGGTCTTCTTACAGTGTTAACATAAAGTAAATATTATATATTAATCTTATACTGTAGCTGTTTAGGCTTAACAGGCAACAAAGCTTAAGCAGGTAGTAAAGCAGGTGGCAGAGCAGGTGGCAGAGCAGGTGGCAGAGTAGGTGGCAAAGATAACAGTAATTTAATAATAATAGAAGCTAGAGGTAGAAAATAAGCTTCTTTAAAGGAAACTAACTTTTTTAAACGCTCTTTAGCAGCAGCAGCTTGCTTATAAGCCTTAAGATAAGCCTTCTGCGCTTTCTGCGCCTTCTGCGCCTTCTTTAGTGCCTAGATAGGTGCTTTTAGAGGTGCTTTGCCACAGCTGTTTGAACGCGTAGATTTAGCTAGAGGCGCGTCTACAGAGCTTATCTGCAAAACACTAAAAGTTAGCTTTATTATTACTAAATTAGGCAATTTTAATAGCCTTACTTTAACAACAAGATTAAGCCTAAATTACACGCAATAGACAACTATTGCGGGCTGGTCTGACTGAGCTAGTAATTTGGGTGGGGAATCTGACGAAGCGAGAATGCCAAGACATTTCACCGATTACCTGCCCCGACAGATCCCAACTCAAACCCTAACTCAAGTAATCACCAACTCTTGATAGCCCACTTCCATGATACCCCGATCAGAAGCCCTGCGTACAGCCTTCCGTGTCCAGTATCTCAAGCCTCCCAGCTCCGATTCCCTGACACCATCCGCAATGGATCTCATGATCTGCTCCATGTGCGGAGCCCAGCACTCTACGCGTGCCGCAAAGTCCTGTAAAGTATGTGATGACCCACGACAATATGTTCCACCAGATGGGTGAGTATATCAGCCCCTCAAAATTTCCACCTCTTTAGCAATCAATTGCGTGTTATTTATGTGGCAATATCCTATCGCAGTCAATCATGGACGACTCTCCGCGAACTTCAACTCTCAGGCAAATACCACAATACCTTCCAACATGACCCTTATCACAGCGGTGTTATTAGCATCTGGACCGAACCACAGGTTGCGATAGGTCAGCGAGCTATACTGTGTTGTACCGACAAAGGAAATGTGCTTTGGGATTGCATAACGTACATCGACGACGAGACAGTGAATCGGATTAAAGACCTAGGCGGTATTTCGGCGATCGTGATATCGCATCCGCATTATTATTCAACATGTCTGCACTGGGCGGAAGCATTTGGTTGTTCGGTGTATCTTTCGGCCGAGGATGAGGAGTGGATAATGAGGAAGGGGGATGCGCAGAAGCTGTGGGAAGGTAACGAGATGGAGTTGTTGGATGGGGAGTTTAAAGTTGTGAAAGTGGGAGGGCATTTTTATGGAAGCTCAGTGATGCTATGGAAAAGTGAGAAAAAGTTATTCGTGGCGGATAGCATCACGGTGGTTCCGAGTGGTGTATATCATGTCGACCGACCGAGAGGGACAGCTTCTTTTACTTTTATGTGGAGCTACCCGAATATGGTGAGTCGTAGCATACTTTTGGCCCAAGTTCGAGGTAATGCGGTTAACGTGTGGCAGATACCGCTTGCGCCTGACTTAGTCCATGGGATCTGGCAAGCCGTCGCAGATTTAGACTTCGAAGACACCCATGGCGCTTTCTTGTTAAAGGATACCCGAGGAAGGAGTAAAGAGCGCCTACTAGACAGTGCGAAGATGTTCGTGAACTCGATGGGGCATTGGGAGCATGCGATCCACAAAGAGACTATCCAACCACTTCTAGCAACGGGTTGAACGCAATGAAATATACTCAAGGCAGAGAGACACGGGTTGAGGGTTTATTAAAGCCTTCTAGTTGCTTAACGCCCCCCCGACAGCTCTCCTATGCGTCCGATATTTTCGATCAGTAGACTGCCGGAATGAAAGATTGGGATGGTGTGAAAGGCTTCAGAACGTATACCAAGCTGTTGAAGGAGCTCTATTTTCACCCGATGGACTGGACCAGTTTGACGTGAATGACTGACGTGAGGAAGGAATGCTCCAGAAAACAAGAAATATAACAGTTTCACGCTTCCCGTAAAAAAGATGGGAGAATATATCTGCGTAAATTAGAACTATGTAAGTGGCAGGCTATCGGCGATGAACGAGTAGGCTCTCGATTCTCCAAACACTTTTCCCCCAAATTTCCTCATTTATTTAACCTCGCCATCCTCTCCGGATCTCTCCACCAAGCACACTGCTCCATTCTTATCCCCTCCCTCTCCCTCTCCATATACGTCCCTCTCCTCCCCATATTCCCAATTACCAACTCCCCACCCCCCAGCCCCCCATACGCCTCCCAATACGGCGCGCCCTCAATGGCATGGGTATTCGGATCTCCCGTCGCCACAAAACTCACATAATATGAGTGATACAATTCAGCAACATCAGGGAACTGGGCATCTGGGAGCCCATTGAAGTATTTCGAATCGCTGGCATGCGGGATGCCTTGCCATGGTTTCGCGTTGTTCGGGGTATTGAACCGAGCTTTGTAGACGGAGAGTCCGGCGGATGAAATGCGGTAGGCAGATTCTTGGATGGGGCAGATGTACGAATAATCGCCGTATGTAGCGCTGATGCGGTTGTATTGCGTTGAGTTGAGGGATTTGGTGTATGGGGATAGGCCTGGACCGAGTGCAGGATCAGGGTACAGTCTGTTCAGGTCTTCAAGATCGGGTTGGGTAAGCCCTGGAGCGAGGTTTGCAAGGAAGTGAAGGTAGTCGGAATTTGTGGTGAGGTTTCTTGGTGTGAACCCTTTCCCCTCGTCTGTCGTGCTGGAGATGAGGAGGGGCAGAGGGAAGAATGTGCCATCCTCGCCAGATTGGGAGGCACGCTTTTCGAATGTAGGGCCAGGGGAAACGGGTTGGAAGGGCCAGGTGATGTTGTACTCGGATGAGGAATACAACCTTGCCTGAGCGGACTGAATGAGACTGATGTCAACGGCTCGGAGACAAGCTAAAGCGGTATCGTTCGGAGATTCGGGGCAATTGAGCGCTGCCATGAACTGTGAAAACTGGCGCCGGTAAAGCGGATACGTGGCATTTGGGAACGCTCGTGCTGTCGGGGACCCGGAGGACAAGATGACCTGGGAAAATAATGGCTTGCCGGCATCTGCTCCATAGTTGTGGAAGTAGTGTATGCCCACAGAATGGCCTCCTGCACTCTGGCCTCCCAGAGTAATTGCATCAGGATCTCCGCCAAACTGAGATATGTAGTACTTTATGAACTCCAGAAACATTCTTTGATCTTGTAGCCCGAGGTTCAAGATCCCCGCTTCTTCAAATAGCGCCGATGGTAAAGAACCCAAAGCTCCAAGGCGGTACTGAAATGTGACGGCCATGATAGGAACGCTTGACGCCGCCACGAAAGCCGCGCCGTCGAAACTTCGCCCACTACCGCCAACAAAGGAACCTCCATGGATCCAAGCTAGAACAGGAAGTTTCTTGGAGAGTGGCACACTAGTCGTGCGGTAGACATTGAGGTTCAGGCAGGCCTCAGACTGTGCATTCGGCGTGCCGGTAGGGTTCTGTATGCAAACAGGGCCGTACTGCGATGAATCCCAGATCCCCTGGAACGGCGGCGGCCATGTTACGGGTGCAAACCTACTCTCACCCACAGGCTGTGTGGCATAATCGATACCAAGCCAGGCATCCACGGCTTCATCCAGAGGGATGCTATTGAGAGTCGTAAGTATCTGGGTGCCATGGAATGTCCCATATTTCGGCAGTCTCACAACGAGGGGGTTCCTCGGCTGTCTCGAGTACGGCGTCGGAGCAGTAGATGAAGCTCTATACGCAAAGAATAAGAGGAGGCCAGTAAGGAGGGATACCATGGCGGTGACGATGCGGCCTCGCAATCTCGAACGTGCGGAGAGAGCGGTAACCGCATTTTGAAGGGAGTGGTCGAGGCATTTTGAACACAGGTACATTCTTCACATTGTCATGAGTGATCTTCGCCAGATAGTCCATGCACTATACTCTTCACTAGCATGCGTGATCAGGGATTCGGGCCAATGTTGAACGAGAGGCGGAGTGAATGCTGCGATCGGAACCCTGATGCATGAAGCGACGAGGCTGGCCGGAGTGGAATGCGGGGAACCTCCCCTCGAATCCGACGCAAGGCTGTCAGCCGAAAAAGAACCGATGAGCGAAAGCCTGAACTTTGCAAGTCACGCAAAACATGTCAGCCTACTGAGAATGGTATAGGAGGATTTTCTAGGACACATGCAGGGTTCAGGGCGTTGATGGCGTCCGGCTATGTCCTCCATTGCCCTCCAGCTCCACGCGCAAGAAATCTCCATCCTTTACCAGCAATGCCACCGGAATAAGTAACCTAGTAGTGCCAAGAATATAGCTCCTCGTGGTTTTCATGGATTGATAGCAGTGGTAATACATGGAGAACGCTCACAACGATTGACTTTCCAGTTCCTTCTCCAGGGCATCCGCCATCTCCCCGAGGGTATAGAACTTCCAATCATAAACCTCATCTCCCTTATCACCAGTTCTTGCCCCCTGCCTTGCAATCCAACTCGATTTGACCCCAAACGGCTTGATCGCATGATGGTCATGATGTTGGCTCTGTGCTGTGTGAAGAATACAGTTCTTCTCGATGTCAAAATGCTCTTTCACGTACTTGAATAGATATTCAAAGTTCCGAGGGTCCGGTTTGTACGACCCAATATCTTCCGCAGTGAGAATCGCGTCGAAGGCGAACTTCTCCAGAGGCCCTTCATTTGTGTAGGCAAAGGATTCGTTGTCGACATTCGACAAGACCACGAGTTTGTAGTGTTTCGATAGCCGCTGCAACGCATCTACTGTATCAGGGAATGCAGGCCACATTCCGATTCTTTGGCTGAATGCCTGAGACTCTTCTGCAGTTGGTGGCACACATTCTAGCTTCTGGCAGATATGCGGGTGAATGGTGTTGAGTAGTTCCGAGTATTTCATATCGGGAGTTTTCTTCATCTGCTCGTTTTCGCATCCGTGAACAACGGCTAGGACATCATTCCGGCATGTTTGGTTGTTCTTGAGAAGGATCGGACGGAGCGAGTCGAGGATGCCGGTTTCCCAGTCAATGAGGGTGCCGTAGACGTCGAAGGATAAAAGACGGAAATCGTTCAATTTAGACATGACTATGAAAACTAGCTGGAGCTGCTCGGTGACAATAGAGAAAAGTTGTGAATTCATAAGTTTGGTTGGGGCGCCCAACGATGACGTAACCCTTGATCCTTCACGCCCTGCATGTCAACCTTCAATCAACGCGGTGATGAGACTCAGAAACGCCATACACGCTCTGGCTATTGAGGGGTGGATGCATGATACAGGCCACGTGTTGGATCAACGACCTGAGACTTATACCGGAGTAAATCAGATATGAAGAATTTAAGAAAGGAATAGGGGAAAATGTTAGGTGAAGAATGCGGAAGCGGAAGCGCGACTTCTGTATGGCATTCAAACTGGCGGTGGAAAGCGAGGCAAAAGGGGCAAGGTGGGGTTTACCAATTGGATCCGTCCACCAATCTCACCGTCACATTTCACCGTCACATTTCATTTCATAGATCGCAGGCTTTACCTACTAAGATCTGGTTATTTAGGTCGCACAAATTCTCGCACATTCTCGTCCTTGGCCTCTTAACTCACACTCGTGACCATATCTCAAGCCTCACGACATTTCGTTCGTTACTGCGAATAAGACCGGCCAACGGCTTTCATCTGCTAGGTCCTTCATGAAGGGCCAAATCGTCTTAACTCCAAACTTACCGAGTGCGCCATATAGTTGGTCAGGCTGATCCTGCTTGGTGCGACTATATGAATGCAGATTAGAGAGGGAAAGGCGTTGCGCAATGAAGTCCCGAAGACTGGAAGATGAGCGGCAAGTCGTGGTATCCCGCAAACAAAAGCAACAGCACCAATGCCGGGTGGCTGCGCAAAACAGTTAACCTGGATGTTGCTATCCAGTCTCTTTCGTCTCGCTGTATTTCCGAACACCCCCATGTCGTCAGTGCAAATCGATCAGTCCAGCCAAGGGACCCAACTCCTGCGCCAGGTTCCCTGGAGCGTTATCCAACTGCCTGAAACATTTGAGGCTGTACTGACGTCACTCGACTGTTGTGTGGGCCTTGGAGGGGTCCTCGTCTTTCGCAGAGAGGAGACGGAGCTTAGCGCATTTGTGCCGGAGTTGACTGAGCCCGCTGCCCGTGATCTCGGGTATCTGCTTAGATTCATGGAGAGATTTATATTTCCACTACCTATAGCCATTAAGAAAGCTCAGTATATCTTTCCAGTTCAGGCTAGAGAGTGCGATAGAATATCGTTATGCTTCGAAGAGGCGCTCTCAGGAAGGATATAGAGCTGCTATGAAAGAGTTTCTTTCCTAAACAGGCAGAGTCTTTCATCTGGAGATCTCCCTGTCGTTGTGAGGCTGCTGAAATAGTGAGCCTTGGTCGCCCTTGAAAATTTTGGTTGAGGATATGAGGGCAGAGAGTCGAAGCTGGAGCAGTGGAGCTATCATAAATAGATTAAAGCTTGGGCCACCGGCCAAACCTCGGATCTATCTGATCCTCAAAGTTTCAGAGGGCCCTGCCTGCCTGCCTAAACCCTTCAAAGTTGGCCTCAGTGAGCAACGCAAGATGCTTTGCGATATCTGCCGTGATGGCCTCGAAGGTATGTGGGATGCCGCAAGAACGCCCCGCTTGGCTCTTTGCGATGACTGGCACGAAAGCGTCAATGATGAAGACGATGAAATCGAAAATGAAAACGAAAAGCCCCGTGGGTGAATCCGAACACCTTCTTACCACCGTCTTCTGACCGCCGCGGGATAGTTCCAATAGATGACGATCAGGTCGAAGTCGAGAAATATATCTATGCACATCACCCAACAAAGGAGTCTTTCCTTCAGTCCATGCGGCAAGGATGCGTTATGTGCAACCGCTTCGATCCGAATCAGCACCACGAACCAAGTCCTAAATTTGAGGGCTTAGGTTACTTTTCGGTCTTTTACGTGTGTCTGAGTGGACAGAAGAAACCGGTCATGTGTGTTGAATATGGGGGATCCTCAGGTGGATTCGACCTCGTGCCTGTCGGGGATCCCAGATATGATTCAAACATGACTATGGAACTAGGACCTTCGACAGATGACCCGAAGACCTGGGATATGATTAATAGTTGGCTCGGTGACTGTTTGGAAAACCACACCAATTGCCCGGGTTCGGTTTCTCTTGTGAAATACCTTCCTACTCGTCTGCTAAGTATCGACGACGCCGGGGACAACAAAACCTTCCGTTTGGTCTTAGGCTCAGAGTGCCCACCAAACTCCCAATATATGACTCTTTCTCATTGTTGGGGTACGAAACCAGCTGAGTTGAGATTACGATTGCTCAAGTCTACATTAGAGCAGCTAAGAGCTGAGCAGTCCATTGATGCTCTACCCAAGACGTTCGAGGATGCAATGACTATTGCGAAACGGTTTGGAATCAAATACCTCTGGATCGACTGCCTCTGTATCTACCAGGACTCTCCCGAGGACTGGCTAGCAGAGGCCTCAACTATGCAAGACGTTTATAAGAATTCATTCCTCAACATCTCGGCGCTTGGCGCCGCGGACGACGAAGGGGGTTGTTTTGTCAAACGAGATCCGAAGGGTGTTTCCCCAACGGTCGTGCATTTGAAACGGAGAGATAACGAAGAACCTGAGCCATTCCGCTTCGAGCTGGAGAAGGGTTGGGCCTGGCGTTTGACTTTCCAATCTGAACCAATCGTCACACGAGCGTGGGTAGTCCAAGAGCGGCTATTATCTCCTCGCGTCCTACACTTTGGCCGTAAGCAAGTCTTCTGGGAATGCCGGCAGCTGAACGCTTGCGAAATACATCCTGAAACTGTGCATTGTTATGGAGATGACGAAGACAAAGAGTTTACCCTTCCACAAGAGAAGCACGCTCATCCCTGGAAACAACTGCTAGGTGGACCTGATCGAAGACATGTTGACGATCCGTATGAGCAACTTTTCGCGGACTGGAATGCTATTATATATATATATACCGAGAGCAATCTCACAGTACCCTCCGACAAACTGATTGCTCTATCTGGTGTTGCGAACGATATGAAGTGCGCGCTTGATAAACTTCGGACCGGCCCGCATAGATATCTTGCTGGCCTTTGGGAAGAAAGACTAAGGGAGGATCTACTTTGGAATGCCGACAGCGGAGGCAAGCGTCTGGAGAAGTATCGGGCGCCAAGTTGGTCTTGGGCAGCTATAGATGGGAAAGTACGGACGTCTTTGATATTTGCGCCCGAAGACTGTTGCGTCTGGTTTGTCGACGATGTGTCCGGGGAGACAGAGCCAATTGGAGAGGCCGACACTGGCGAAGTGAAAGGCGGGAAAGTCACGGTGACCGGGCCGTGGATGCAGCTGGAGATAGGAGAGGCCTACCAATCTTATCACCACAACATAGTGGCTATAGAGGATTTTGTCCATCCTGACACAGGTGAGAAGTTTCAAGATGAACCTGACAAGCTATCCACGGGGCAAAGATTGCCTCCCGCGAACGTTTACTTCGACACGCTAGAAGAGATGCCGCGTGAAGCATTTTGCATGACTTTCCGGGCACAGCTGTGGGCTGAAGAAGCCTACTCGTATTCGTCTCTGGTTCTAGTCAGAGCTGAGGGAGTGGAAGACGGAATGTATCGACGCGTTGGATATTCCTCGAGCACTATTGCAAGTCGTGCGAAAGCGGTAGAGTTCGTTTCGAAATTTCCACGCAAGACTGTCACAATCATCTAACGTGACAACCCATTTCCATTTCCGGCAATTTTGAGGTCACTGCTCATCCATTCTTTCTCCGCTATGGTGATGAGTTTATTGATGTCCTTCGCCATACCGAGCGAATTCTCTCACAACGAACCTTCACCATCTACGCCCACTTTTTCCTCGTCGTGCTCCACCTCCTAACAACAACGCGTCGTGTTTACCCGTGGTAGATGCACCCTCTCCGTTGCGTCTTACACTACATTCACTTTCGCTGCCCTTTCCATTTTCACGTATCTCTCAACGGCATTCACCTTCGTTCGACCCCCTTCTGTAGCTTAGCGCGTCGAAAGCACTATGAAGATTGCCGTCCTGTTTTAAGTAACGCTTGCGATCACTGCGGCTACCAGCACGCCTCCCCTCAACGACTTCTGAGGACATGGCACAGCCTTTCGCGACTTGATCGCGGCCAATTTGACTCCACGAAAGCCGATTCGGGCTAAGCCTACGCTGTCTAAGCACCCGGAAACCCGCACAAGATTTGGCCACCGGATGCCCGGAACAAGATCGATCACATCACATACTGTTTTCTAAACTCCTAGGACCAACCCATATGCGAGCCTCTTCTCTCCCAAGCTTAGAGGCTCCGCTGCGACACAATCGGTTACCCGGGTGCTAGGAGCGGTCGTAATATTTAACTTGAGAAATATGTTTTCCCAGATAGTGCACGTCTTTACCCTTGCGCACAAAACGCGTACCCTCACCATATTTGACTTTGGGTCGAAATCTTTCCAGGACATGCAGCACATGTCTAAGGGCTTTGCCACAAGCACCAGTGGAATGATTATGAGAAGCCCTTCGCTAATCACTATGCGTATGGGTTCATGCTGGTGATATTCCAGATGACGATTCCAGCAAATTTCAACCTGAGAATCCGAGTCGTTACGTAGAGCCGACTCTACGGACATTTCATGGCTACGTATTACTCTATTGGGCCGTACAGGATAAAGGCGAGGATGGGGAATGCACGTACTGGAACTCGAACTAAGGATGTTCCGGCTATGACCGTTTATCCGCAATACACTACCCTTCATCCCGCAGGATGGATCCGCGAACATGTCCTTGAAACGTCAAGGAATTGACCGTTGCTAGTTGGAAAGAGGAGCGTAATATGCTACCTTATAATGTGGATGAGAAGAGCGTAAGTTACGTCTTCCATTGTCCACCGGTTTCTTAGCAGGATGCACTCGCATCAATGAACCCTACGAACAAGATACTGCATCTGTATCCTAAGGTGTAGACGATTCTACTACCGTCCGTAACACGGCCCCAAGTATGCTGAATTGGGTGAGTTTTGCTTGTCCCTCACACATTGATATTCCGTGTCCTCACTACTAATCTGGAAAGGTTCCACGGCTTATTCCATGGTCTGCTCGATCTGCAGGGACTCATGTCTGTTATGATCACCACATATGCACATGCACGAATATGGTCGAGCGTCAGGTCGATTTTAGAACTGTGTGTATATCAGACTGTGGTTTTTTTGGGCAGCACATTGCTCTATCTCTTCCTCTGTGCTTATATCTAACTTATACAGATAATCCTATCTAGATTGGCAAATGCTTTTGGTGGCTGACATATCAGGGATAACCCAAATAGGATTTCGGAGTCACGGTATTTCGTGTCAAAGATGCGTTGAAACTTTTCTCTTCCTATTGTTCTAAACATAGTTGTATTGATAAACTCATATAGACCCCATCTGAAATGTCTATAGAGACTCTCAATTGCCATTTTCGACTAACAAAATAGGTATGGCATTTGAGAATTTTAGAAGACAATGTATAAGCTGATAACACAAACATCAACACTACATTGACGTCCGTGCAAGTGAAACACCATTAGCAGACACAGTCGTTTTCGTATATATCTGCCCAGAAGTACCCTGGATCTCAAACGTACCCGCACCTGTCGACCCAACGACATTGCCACTTTTCAGCTTTGCACTGCAACCAGTGAACGCAATCGTTCCAAATTTGGGGACATTCACCAACTCTCCATTCGCTTGATACGCTTGCACGAACCAATCAGCAGTAAGCGCTGTAAGTCGAGATGGGTCGATGTTAGCTGGGGCCTTGAGCGATTGCGTTGATTTCTTCTTCTGGGTCGTGTTTTCGACAACGACGGTGCCGGAGCTGTCAGAATCAAGACTGACGGTGACAGTGATGGAGTCGCTGGCTTTTGCAGGCGCTGCACTGGTGGTATCGGTCGCATTTTCCGGAAACCATGCCGCGAAGGAACTGTAGGTCTTGTCGAAGATGACGCCACCTTTGAGAACAATATCTTGCTTTATGGAATCCCCAATTGCAACCCAGAAGGATAGTTTCGCGGTCCCTACCAAGGATGGAACCGTGAAAGTGCCGGTGACAGATGTGAAAGAGTCACCATCTGGGGCTTTGAGAACGGCTCCGCCTCGGTTTTGGTCGTAGGCGGCTAGTGCGGTGGTGAGAAAACATGCGCTTCCAAGAAGGGACGGAGGTTTCATGACGTGCAGAGAGCAATGTGTAGCTTAGTAGTGAGGAAAGAAGCCAACAAATTTGGAAGTTAACTAACACACTTGACTACTAGGAATCTAAAGACGATGTAGAGAATGGGCGGTACCAGGTTCTCAGCACCCTCCCACGCTGGATTTATAACAATTTGTTGGGGCGGTTGCATCTCAACTCAAGAAGATGAGCAAATTTTGTTCCTCCGAGTACGTCTCAAACGCAAAAGCAATCACAGTGTATTCGAATGTCGTATCAACCCCTGCCCCATCTATCCTTCGCCGCTTTCTGATAAGATCGAGTCGGCAGGGGCATAGGGTCTGTGCCTGGCAGCGTTCGCGTTTTGGCAATATTCACGACCATCTAATTCGCTCGCACAAAATTCCCCGGTTCTCGGCCACTTCACCACATCAAGATAAACAGTTTGGTGTAACATCCCCCACGGCATGCCCAGTTCTTGAGGCTCAGCATCCGCTCACCCCCATCTATCAGGTGGCGGATAGGTATTGATGGAAGATTGCGGCAATAATCTGCTTGCATAACGTTATCTTAAAGAGCCCCAGGTGCTATCATGATACTCGAATCCGGCTTCAAGAAACACGCCAAGACATGCGATAATACATTGCTACGGAGGAAGACGCCGAATGGGCATCTAGCTCTATTTAACATTGGCACAAGCCCGGGAGGACAAATTCCGCGATTAGGACTAGAAATAAGATTCATTCTATGATTCGCTACGATATCATTTCTAGAAATTGCACCTTGGAAGACCCCGGTGATCGTGTAGTGAATCCAAGGTCAGCAGCCAAGCAAACCGGGGCGAGATGGCAAAACTTTATCTACACAGATACAGTTAGCACGAAACACCCTAAATTTTGTTCAGATCCCTCACTAGTCGGGCATGATTGCAGTTCTTGTCCCGTGATTCTGTTCTGCTGAACTCTTATAATACCCTCAGCGTCTTCGAGTACCCTTACCTCCTTCATCACCCTTGTCGCTGTTCCTGCTCTGAGTACAACGCCGACTCATCAAGATGAAGTGGACTCTCTTTGCATCTGTTGTGCTCCTTGCGTCCGCCCATGTGCTTGCGCTTCTTCGATTCCCCTGCGCTCAGCTCGTCTTAGATCGCCTCGATCCATTGGTCAACCCTGGAGCTATCCCTTCTCCTCACCTGCACCAGATTGTAGGAGGGGTAAGCCAACCCAGACCAGCTGTCAAGCATGAACTGACAAAGTAAAAGAACTCCTTTAATGCGACCATGGACCCGAAAAAAGACATGCCTAAGGAGTCTACATGCACCACTTGTCAATTCAGCGAGGATTTCTCCAACTACTGGACTGCTATATTGTTCGTGAATTATGGCTCCATCATATTTTTCGCTGATTTGGCTCTAATTCAATTGTAGATACTTCAAAGCTAAGAATGGAACCTACAAGCGAGTCCCACAGATCCCAAACAGCGGCTTTGACGGAGTCAACGGCGGGATGACGGTCTACTACATGCAAGATGGGCTTTACGATTTTGCACAGAAATCGAAAGTCACAGCGTTTCAACCGGTCAGTCCGAGTCCGAGTAGTTGGGTGCAGCAATATCAGCGACTGACTTATCAGGGATTCCGCATGTACATTGGTGATGTCAACGCCAGATCTCGCAAGGATGTGGAAAGGTTCCGACAGCTCACCTATACTTGCCTGGATACGATCAATACTCGTGATCCCCAAACACTGGATTTCCCGGCGAAGCCGTGCAAGACCGGAATCATGACTGCCCTTCGATTCCCAACGTGAGTGATGTTGACTTTCCTAAACTCTCGGACTTGATAACAAGTGTTTTCGTCTAGGTGCTGGGATGGCAAGAATCTTGATTCGCCCGATCATATGGCCCATATGTCCTATCCCGAGAGCGGATCCTTCGAGACTGGGGGTCCCTGTCCAGCGACTCATCCCGTCAGGATGGGCCAACTTTTCTACGAAGTCATCTGGGACACTAGCAAGTTCAATAACAAGGACGATTGGCCTGCCGATGGCTCCCAACCCTTCGTCTGGAGCTTTGGTGATAGGTAAGAAAAATACTCTCCCGCTCTTTTCGTCAAATTTGATCGTTAAAGCGGAACAACGATTTAACATGACTTTAGCACCGGCTACGCTAACCATGGCGATTACCTCTTCGGATGGCAAGGCGATGCACTCCAGCGAGCTTTAGACAACCCATGCTACCAGACTTGCACAACACTAAAGTCACAGAACAACGCCGCGATGAACAAGTGTGCTGGAAAGCGAGTCGTAAATGAAGATATTGATGGTTGTAAGTGTTGAAGCAGTGTTAACATCCAAGGGTAGATCCTAAACTAATGTTTGCAATAGGGATTAAGGAACTACCTGGCGGGTACCAGGCAAACTATCGCAAGTAGTTGGCTGATGGGATTCCTTCCAGCGATAGTTATTCCTTCAAAGTTGAGGTAGACTTCACTCGTATCAATCCTGTTTATCAGGTAGGGCTATTTGATGTGTCACATAGCGTGGCTGTTTCTCTGGATCTTTGCTCGCAACACCAGGGAGATTGCCTTCTTGAATACCAGTTTCAGATACGTGACTAAGCTCATATTTACCTCCTTGATCCTTCTTTCCGCATAGCCTAGAATCAACGTACGTTCCAGTTGCCGAGTTAAGACCTCGCTTTCACAATATTCGACTGATATTTCCAAGTGCTAAGATTGTCCCTCCATATCGTGCTGAGGCGTTGTTAACAAATACCATCAAGCTGCCGTTCTTAGGCGCGCTCTACACCAAGTCCGCGTTAAAGAGGAAGATTCTTAGGTAAGTGCTGGCGGTTGCTAAAGGCTAGCCTATAGTAGTCTCTGTACTTCTAACGTGAAGTAGTTAGCAAGGATGCTGTCACGGTTAACTTGGACATGCTCTCTGATCCACAGTGCTCTCACAGATGCATGCCCGCTAATCTGTGCAAAAGCCCTGCACCCACTAGACAGCAGCTGAGAACGGTGACATCGAATTGGTACAGGTTCTTCTTGTTGCCGGTGCAGATGTAAAAGCCTTTCCAGGGAACTGGTTTAGAAGAATTACCATCTGAGGTGGAGCTAAAGAAGGGGACATTAAACTAGTTTAGGCTCTTCTTGCTGCTAGTGTAGAACCCTACTTATTGGCGATTTGAATTCTTAGTACTCATCTCTTCTAATTCATTCCCGGGGAAGTCTAGAGTGATTTGCACGATAAGAGCGGTGGCAGACGGAGCGCAAGATACGCTAGAGAAGGAGCGGGCTAGGATGATACTGTCTATATCTTCTCAATTACCGAACTTTAGGCTAACTACTATTGGTCTATCACAATATATTCAAGGTTATACAGGCAAAATCACGCTAAGCAAGAAGGCGACCAATACTCGTGTGTGACCTGTTTGTGGTTGTTAGGGTCAATTTCTTTGTGGAATCCCACTTTGATTTAATTATTCTAACTTCACTAGTGTCGACAAACTCATCAGAACTAACGAGCTCATGGGGTGAACACACTGTTGGAAACCACATGGCTGAGAGAGACTGGCAAATTCGCAGCTAGCATCATGGTTTGGCCTATGGAAGGCACCCCGCTGCGAGGCTGAATCTGGGTGAAGCTGGGTGAGTAGGCGTCAAGCTAGTTATGGATGATTTATGAACCGGCGTGTTAACCCACCATTTCCAACACTTACCCACTCTTAACAACGATAAACAAAGCATCTTGGATGCCATTGCGGTCACTGTCATCAACGATTTCAATGCAGTTGCCTACGGGATTTGACGGCTGGAGAGCTGCCAGAGTAGGAGTAGCATTTGTCACTACTTCAATCAGGTTGGGTGTTTGCCTTGCCCTAACCTTCCCCACTCTACCTCACTTTGTTCGTCTGACCGGATCGCCTAAGGTTAAGAATCCAAATTTTCGCGTTCATAAAGCTCCCTTAAGCTATTTCATATTAACCGGGGGGTTGGATGCGGCATCTAGTAACTAGCTGTCAGTCCTCTTCCAGTCTAAGGATCTTAATCTCCCTAAGACTCTGGTTAAGGATGGGGGTTTTAACGTCATAAGTCGAGCCTTGGAAAGGATCAAGAGCGGATAGCTATCAGGCAAAACGTCTAGTTTTTTGCTTGGCATAAGGTACTTGATCTAATTATTTTACTTCCATGGCCATACTCCATACCCTACTCGTTGACCTAAATTTCATCTCTTTAATGTATGCATCTTTACAGTATTTTAAGAGCAGAGGGATTCGAGAAAGGGTGTATCCAAGCACGTGATCTGACGATGTCTCCTCCGAGATCCAACATCAAAAAATTAGTCTAATTTTCTGAACCATTAAGCGAGATATTCGTTAATTATCGCCTCCTATCCCAGCAAAATTCCCCACCTGTTTCGTTCTGTATCAAGATTTAGATTCTTTGTCCCGCACCTCATGTTCCTCGCACGCAATGCTTCTTTAAAGTACCCTCATCTCGCGAAGCTGGCATGTGGCTATCATGGCCCATTGCCTATCAATCATTAATCGGTCGTACTTCGAGTGTCGAGCCCAGCGCAAGCTGTATATAGACTCATGAATTTGCTTTGCTTGAAACTCTATCTCAAATTACCCGGCAATTGTAGAATCTCTGAACACGTAAGACTTTCCCCCAGCAGCAAGACCAGCCAAAATGGCATACATAAATGGCGCTTCTCAAGCATATCCACATGAACTGAACGCAGACCCCAATGGAGTTCTTTGCGTACGCTCTCCACTCCTCCCGGCACCTTTTCTAGTCGCTATGCGATGTACCCACCCTACCCCATTCTACTCTATCTTCAACCTTCCATTCCTCAAATTATTACTAATAAAAATCAAGCTACTGGGTCCCCAATATGAGCGGCAGTCTCGTCATCTCCAGAATCCCACAAAAAATCTCTGGAGACCTACCCTCCAATATCCGTTACCACCGCACCACCGAGACCCATGGCTTCGGATACGTTCTCGCTCAAACTCGCTTCATTACTCCCTACGAAGCTGCCTTCCCAAACGAGTCCATGTCCTCTGGTCAAGCCTTACTGTACCACATCGGAAAGCTGAAAGTTATTGTTGCAATCTTCCCAGGGCCCTCGAATCCTACTATTGTTGCGAAACAGATCGCTGGTATCGATAACTACACGAATGGACGCATTCCTTTGACCTTTGTAGGTGGGTGATTCAAGGGAGAATTTACATCTATTGGGTAGTCGTGCTTGGGCACAGCAAACGGTACCTTTGGTGGGGACTTCTATCAATTTAGGAACTATCCTTTGAGTAAAGGCGATTTTGCAATGCACCAACGGAAGGAACGAACAACTTGGTGACGCTAGCAGGGAGGACGGCCGACCCTCTCTAGCTAGGAGCTTGTGAGTTAGCGAATATAGAAAAGATCAGTTAGTTGTTGGGGAGGCGGAGAGGTGGGCACAGCCGCATTTATGTCAGCCAGTGGGGTGCATAACGCCACAATTGTACACGTGATTTCATGTGTAATTCTACCCAGGGTAAGCAATAGGGAGTAGTTGTATCTACCCGGAGGTAGCTCAATAGAGGTAACATTTTCGCTCATGTGGAGCAGGGGGTCTTAACGAGTTAAAGCCGAGTGCCCTGCACACCCGGAAGCCGAACCTTCATGAGGCTGTACTTTATGAATGGGAACTATATCGGTGGATTCCGAGAATAGACTACAGACATTAAAGAGAGAACGAAGAAGTTCCGTCGCGAGAACGAGGTTAGGTTTGTGGTGAATGCGTTCGTAATTGTGCGCGACTCCAAAGAAGAAGCGAATCGCTTCCTCCAGGAAATTCAAGGAAAAGCGGACGAAGAAGCCACTGATGCATTTAGAGATGCAGTGCACCAAGCAGGTGCCAATACTGCGAATAAGAAAGGTATGTGGGTGAACTTGAAATTTGAGGATCACGTTTAATACAATGATAGATTCAAGACGACGTTGAAAAGGACAAAAGATCAAATTGCAGAAAGAATCTCGTTGTTGAAGAGGCTAGGCGTGAGCCTCATTTTGACGCTGTTCTTGCATTATGACAGGAGATTGAGAGGTTCAGGAAGGATGTTCTTCCATTATTGAGGAAGCTGGAATCGGAAAGAAGGGGAAAGATTGTAGACCGTGAAATTAAGCGAACAGGGGAGGTTTATAAGAAGACGTAAGCGCCATATAATTGCCTGGTTGGTGGTGAGAGATTGGGTCTACCTGAGGAGAAAACCCTAGCTATATTACTAGGGATGCAAAGGACAACGAGTGTCTCGTCGGATTCGCATTCGTTCGGCTATTTTTCTAACCCCGATGTTTGGACTTATTTTAACTGCGGCAATATGAAGTACTTCCGACAAATGCCCGCACAGCTCAAATTGTCTTTTTGACGTCATCTCCGAGGCTCTACCCTGGATCATATCTGGCTTGTTGAAATTGCACTGAGAAGTTTTGTTGTACGATATCACACTCTTTTGCACGGCATTTACCGTCTACGTAACCCTCGTCCGACGCGCGTCAAGAACCTCGAAGAGCGAAGGGTAAAAGCCCATTCAAAAACTTCGATCTAGCTTTGTCGAATGGATGCCCATCTCGAGCCAAACGCTTTAGTTTCCTGGCCAAAGGTTTTCCAAGATGCGAATCCTTTTTCCATTATCGACAATCATCACTTCTGTGTCCGCCCTTAGTCTAACTGAGCTCTGCACGAAGTCAAATGCCCAGTCTGCACTTCCCGTCGCCGGATTCTACAATGGAATTACTGTCGATTCATCCTCGGTCGTTGCGACTATAGGCACAAATTACTCCATTCGCAGCAACACATTTTTCCCCGACGCAACCATCAATTATTGCAATATCTCGTTTGCTTATACGCACAATGGACGAGGGGACCTAGTTCATGTTGCCTACTGGGTTCCAGAACCCTCTAAATTCCGGAGTCGATTCCTAGCTACTGGAGGTGGCGGGCTTGCGATCAACTCCGGCGCTTCCACCGTGTCTGGAGGAGTGAGTATAGGCGCAGTTAGTGGATATACGGATGGAGGTTTTGGTAATTTCAATACCAATGCTGATGCCATCTTCCTCCTTGCCAACGGGACCGTCAATTGGGAGAGTGCTTACATGTTCGGCTACCAGGCCATACATGAGATGACTGTGCTTGGAAAGGAACTCGCCCGGAATCTTTTCGGGATCAAGAACGGGACGAAGCTTTATGCGTATTATCAGGGTTGCTCGGAAGGAGGACGAGAAGGATGGAGCCAGGTTCAACGTTATTCCAATGAATTGGATGGTGCGTCAATTGGCGCTCCTGCTTTCCGGTATTCTCATCAGCAGATCCAGCATCTGTACTCCAATGTGGTCGAGAAGACTCTGGACTATTATCCACCGCCCTGCGAAATGATGGCAATTGTAAATGCCACCATTAAGGCTTGTGACCCGTTGGACGGGAAGAGAGATGGCGTTGTTGCCCGAACGGACCTTTGCAAACTCCATTTCAACATCAACAGTACCATTGGATTGCCGTATTCATGCGCGGCCTTTTCCGGTGGTCGCGGTTTCGGACCAGGGAGTGGCAGCCCAACTCCAGCCCAAAATGGTACTATCTCAGCGAAAGCCGTTGCCGTAGCGCAGACTATTCTCAATGGAATCCACGACCTCCACGGTCGCCAGGTTTACTTTTCATACCAACCCAGCGCAACTTTCGCTGATGCACAAACGAGCTACAACAACGCTACTGGTCAGTGGGAGCTCAGTATCAGTGGCCTAGGAGCAGAATTTGTGACGCGGTACATTGATCTAGTGAACTCCTCCACACTTCCCAACCTCAACGGAGTCACATACGACACCCTGAAAGAGTGGATCTATCACCTATGGCAAACTTACGACGACAGTTTCCAGGTGAATTGGCCTGACCTGACGCGCTTTGAAGAAGCTGGTGGAAAGGTCATCCACTACCATGGTGAATCTGACGACTCAATTCCTGCTGCCAGTAGTGTACGGTACTGGGAGTCTGTCCGCTCCGTCATGTACCCTGGTCTTAGCTATAACGACTCTGCCACCAAGATCCAAGATTTCTACCGACTTTTCCTTGTCCCAGGCGGAGCCCACTGTGGCGCGAATCAGTACCAACCCAACGGCGCATGGCCGCAGAATAGCCTAACGCAATTAATTGATTGGGTGGAGAAGGGTATCGAACCGAACTTGCTGAATGGGACAGTATCTATGGGCGCACAGAAGGGAGAGAACCAGAAAATTTGCCTGTGGCCTCTACGGCCGTACTATGGTGGTAGTAATGGGACAGAGCTAGAATGTGTGTATGATCAAGTGAGTCTTGACACATGGCATTACAACCTTGACGCTTGGAAGATGCCTGTTTGGTAGACAAAGAGGTGCACAGGAGGGAATTTCAGGCAGATCACGTGGAGTTTTAATCGATAGGAAGAGGATATAGGTTCAATTTGCCTCGCGTTACAAGTAAGCGCCAAAGCTACATCATCCCTAGGCTAGTATTTTACTATTGAGAATTACTATATACCGAAACAAGCAGTCATACGTTATTGATTCTCATTAATTTTGAACAATGTAAGGCCATTCTGTTAAAACGTATGCCTCGTTTTGCATTAGCAACGGAACGAGATAAATTCTAAAGCAAAGTATCTAGACGCATAAAAAATTCGACTTTCTTAGTTTGGCTCTAGCAAGGAAAAGTGTCCCTACAAATGCGAACTGTGACCACGCGTGTAGGACAAGTATATAAGGCAAGTCTCATGAAAACGGACAACATTCGCCGCACAATACATGTCGTTCTTGGCAATTTTGAGTGCCGCTCTGAGATGCGAACCCTAGCGTTAGAAATATCTGAACCACGAAGGGAACCTGAACAGGCTCATATCCCGAAATTGAACGATATAATTGAACGATGAGCGAAAAGTGTCCGCTCAGATGCTCATACTAGTAGAGTTCGGAATACAGATATTTCCGCTTATACTATGCGCGTGGATGAATAAGAGTTTAATAGATTCGCAGGGTCTGAACAATAGCGAAGAAGAATGGAAACGGATACTAAGAATCCTTTTGGTGGCCCAGGATATGGATTTCAAACTATTGAGCTCTTCACTGCAAAAGGAGAAACAGGACATCAAGGATTGGGCTCAGGTTTAGGGTCGTCTTTCGAGGTTTTGGGAGGAGAATAGCTGAACTTAACCCTGAATGCTATCTAACTAGTAGTCTACTGAGTTAAGTGGGTGGAGATACATAGCAGAGCTTAACACAAAGAATTTGTGAAGCTTTTGGGAGCAGGAAGGCCATAAGGGACTGAGTTGATTGCTTAAAGAGTGCACATTTAGAAGCACTGCACTCTCTAAATATTTCAAGAATGACTTCGTCATGCTCATCTCATTCTCCTCATAGCAATAATTTGCGTTTGGGCCGTACAATCCATCGGTAACCCATGTTACTCCCGCCAAATGGCACCCAGATGCCGCGACCGCGTTCCATCTCGCGCATAGGGATAGATAGTCTCCATAGAATCTGCATTTGACATTCCAAGGTCGCTGCCGCTGTAATCAGTACAGCATTCTGAGGAAGATCTGTTTCGTTCCCAGAGCTATGTATTGTGTTTTATCGGAGGCCGGACAGGATATTGGAGATGGTGGAGAAAGGGTGGGCAGTAGCGGTGATCCTAGCATAGTTTGGCTGAGGCAGAAGACGCTGTAGCGAGGCCGGTGGTCTGAATTAGGGCGATTCTGCACAATTCTGCACACTTGGCGAAGAGTGATCATCCCGGACCTGTGCGGGTGATTCTTGTTGCCTTCTTGGTTTTTGCCAGCAATCTCCCAATCACCCCACCCGGCAATATCATTGGAAGACTGTAACGTACTTCATGGGCGAGTTGCTCACACACCCGAGTTGCTCACTTTTGCCAAGACCCCACTAAACCACCCTTCCTACACTAATGCATTCCCCACAACACTACTTAGACGCGCTAAAAGAACGTTAGATATAGCTTACACTCTAAGCTTTTAAATAAGACATAAAACTCTTAAAAAAATATGCTGTAGCTATGTACAAAGTTTTATAAAAGATAATAAATAACTATAGCACTAGACAACTTTTATAAGCTAATTCTACAGCTAAATTATAAAGGCTAGGCAATAAAAAGGAGTAAGTGATTATTAAGACTATACTTAAGCTATATACGCAAGGAATTTCCCCTTAGATAGCATTTATAGCTAATATAGCTAATTCTTTGCGCGCTAAGCATAATCTAGGCTATGTTTACATAAACTAGCCTAGTATGTTTGTAAAGCGTTATTTAGAGCTTAAAGTAAAGTTTTAAGCGCAAGTATAGTTAAGAGATATCTAGCTAATTATAAACCCTATCTTGCTAAACTTGTACGTGTTATTATCCTAGATGCTATACTTAGCTTTAATATTCTCTATAAGGCTAAAGCTGCTCTAAATTACTTTAGGACTCTTACAGAGGGCTCTCTTATAGTTGTACTTACACTTAAATGTTACTTTAAGCTCTAAATAACGCTTCACAAACATACTAGGCCAGTTTATGCAAACATGGCCTAGATTACGCTTAGCGCGCAAAGAATTAGCTATATTAGCCACAAATGCTATCTAAGGGGAAATTCCTCACGCATATAGCTTAAGTATAGTCTTAATAATTACCTGCTTCTTTTTATTACCTAGCCTCTATAATTTAGCTATAGAATTAGCTTGTAAAGGTTATCTAGCGCTGTAGTTATTTATTGTCTTTTATAGGACTTTGCACATAGCTACAGCACATTTCTTTAAGAGTTTTATGTTTTATTTAAAAGCTTAGAGCGTAAGCTGTATCTAACATTCTTTTAGCGCGTCTAAGTAGTGTTGTGGGGAATGCATTAGTGTAGGAAGGGTGGTTTAGTGGGGTCTTGGCAAAAGTGAGCGACTCGGGTGTGTGAGCAACTCGCCCATGAAGTACGTTATTGATGATTGAGAGAATAAAGGTGGGTCTTCAGAGGTCTGTTATTCACTTTCTGGTTGCTACCAAAGGCAGAGAGTCTTGTCGTAGACTGTCGGTTGGTTCCTCAGCCATAAAGGGAACGCTTTGAGGTCCATGATTGAAGTAGGTGTATAACAACCTGCCGTGACATATGGTGGTATTTGAAGAAATGAGAGCGAGAAACAAAGTAGATGGTCAATAATTGAAAAAGCAAGCCGGTCAGGTTCAAGACAGATGGAGAAATAGGATTCAGAATTAAAAGATGAAACGGCTCAGTCAGTACTGACAAATCATCATAAATCACACGTGACTAAATGGTCCTGAGGAGACTTTCTACCAGTTCTAATATAGCCGTTCTTAATATTCTTACAGCCTTACTTTTTCTATCTCTTAATTGTAAGGCTATTACTGATGTGCAGACCTCCTGGGCTCTGGACTCCAATGATTCTAAATGTATCCTCATCCAAAACTTGCCAGAGGAATAAACATCGGATATTCACGGAAATATGTAACACAACCTAAGTGGCCGAGGATATACGCCCGTTGACATTCAACCTACGGACCCGCAACCCCACTTCTCCGCAATTCCAAGCAGCGCTACCGCTCTAGACCCGTACGCCACAAGCTTGATGAAACCCAAGATCTGGGGCACAGAAGACTAATACGTCAACCTGTGCAGCCCTTGCACATTTCATGAACGATGAATCTAACTAGCCCGTGGCGTCATAGTTGCTTGCACCAAACATTCAGATGCAAGTGAATTGATATCAGCAACCCAAATAACCAACGCAAGCCCCTCACTTCAGCCCTTCATATTCGAGCTCCCCAAATTGAATCCTGGTCTAGCATCCTTTCCCTTCTCATTTAACCCCCAAGCTGTCGAACTCGCATCATGCACCGTCGTCCTCCTCAAGTCCCTCCTAAACTTGCCCGCAAAGGTTCCACCACCCGCTCTATGTAAAACGCAGGTATTATCCCAAATAACTAAATCACTTGGATTCTCCCACGGAACACTGATCCTGTATTTCTCTTGCGTCGCATGGTCTAGTAACTGCTTTAACAAGGCATCGCTCTTTTCCTTGTCTACACCTTCGACATGGTGCGCGTGGGCAGCGATGTATAGGTTCATGCGGTTAGAGGGTTCGTGGAGTTGGGCAATCTTGTGGGCGTACATAGGTTGTGATTCGACGTCGAGGTCTTTGAAGAATTCTGGAGCTGCAGTTTTACGCGAATGCGCCATGCAATGTGCAGCTGCATAGTCATATTCCAAGAGTTCGGACTTGAGCTCTTCAGGTAGCTCGTCAAAAGCGGTGCGGGAGTCGGCGAAATCTGTGTTGCCGCCGTGGCCTGGAGGGGGCAGTTCGTAGGCGCGGAGGAGGGAAAAGGATGCTCGGCGTGGGTTGAAGGAGGAGTCCACATGGAAGAGACCATTTCCCTACCCGATGTGAGCATTGAAGCTATTTGGGCTAATTTCATAACGAGTGCTATAAAGCGAATAGATCGAGGCAAATATACCTTCTGGTATTGAGCTTTTGGCGAGCTGGGGTCGATAACGTTGCCATTTTCATCGACATTGCCCGCATCAAAGAGCTCATAGTGCTGATACCTCATCTTTCTCCCTCCGGTCATGTATGGCCTAATATCATCCAGGTCACCCAGTCGCCGAGAGAATTCAACATGTGCGGTATCATCCATCCCGGTATTGCGAAACACGCAAACACCGTACTGCAAAAGGTATTATCTTCCGAATGTAGCCGTTTGCTATGCGTACAACTTACCTTTGCCATTGCGGCTAGGACCTCTTTAAATTGCTCCTCGGATGGATTAGGGAAGTTCACTCCCTCGATCTCTGCTCCAAAGGTTGGGTGCAATTCCTTGACCGTAATGGTCTTGAAGGTGCTCTCTTGAACAAGACCAGGCATCGCGTTGTAGTGTATCGGAATATGTTGCTTAAAGTCGTATCCAAAGAGAGAATTCCGTCCAGATGGTTCATAGGTTGCTGCTAGGTTGATTCTCTCCCAGCGCTGGGACCAAGATGGGGTGACTAGCATATATGAAATCCACGACCCCGGCAATTAATCCTTCATATTTGCCGATGCCCTTCTCAAGAGATCATGCAGTCTCTCCAGCTCTGTAAATGCCCCGCTGCTTGGCAACCCCACGGCTCACTAACGGATTCTCTGCGGTCCAATCAACTTTTTCTGCTGACGCTGGAAATAAGCTATTTGACGCGCGATTCGATTTATCGCTATACATCCCTCAGAAGAAAATCGTATATCACAAAGGAACACGAAATAACTCCCGGGTCTTAGCGAATTATAGCCTTTGGAGAAAGAGACCCATGCAAGAAAGGATCAGCGAGATCACCACCCCGCATTGCTGGTAACACCCTGGTAGCCGCACCAGCAACTACCGATGGCCATTAAAACTCGGAAAATGTTTAAGACAGACGTGAACTCGCTCTGAAATTCTATGTCCTCATCGACTCCATCGACATGCCCTCCGATATCAAAGAAAACAATGTTCACGTCGAGAATCTGCCCCCGAAAGGGGAGCATATTGTTGACGAGTCGCGTCTCGATACCGACATTCACTTGAATGCGGCAATACAAGCGGAGGTCGACAAAGATGAGCAGCGTGTTAAAAAAATCATTCGCAGGGTTGATTTTCGGCTAGTGCCTATCCTAGGGTTGCTGTACATGTGGGCGCTGATTGATCGAGTCAACCTTCCTGTCGTAGGTCTTCCGTGATTGGGGATTTTGAGGGAGATTCGCTGACTAGAGATCAGATTCAAATAGCTGGAATGCGGAAGGAGCTCGGTACCGATCAAGGAAACCGATACACTTTAATAACAATGATCGTACGTTATAGAAGAAGCGCTGGGAATGAACCCGACTGAAAGACACAGTTCTTCGTCACGTACATCACTTTTGATTATCCGTCCAACATATTTCTGCGAAAGCTTGGGCCAGCAAAGTGGCTTGGTCTAATTGGCACGTTAGTCACACGCTCATCAGTCCTACTGAAAGATACTAATAGAAGTCAAAGTTGCTGGGGATGCCTTACTATCGCAATGGGATTCTGCCAATCCTGGAAGACGGTGCTCCGTATGTAAGCAAATTCTGGCGCAGCATTAACAAGACTGACGATTTCCATATAGTATGCAGAGCAATTTTTGGTGCATTTGAAGCTGGGATGGCCCCTGGTTGTGTCTACCGTTCGTATTTCGGAACCGTCAAGGAACAGACTCGCTGCTAATGGATAGCAGTACTCTCCTGTTGGTATACAAGATATGAAGTACAGAAGCGGTATATTCTCCCAATCCATTTGGAAGTCGGGCCATGGGTCGCTGAAGATGCGCAGATTTGCAGCGTGGGCGTGCATCGGGGTTTTCGGGTCGGGTCTCTCCAGTCTCCTTGCATACGGCATTACCACAATGGGCACTTATCGAGGCTTCCACGCGTGGAGATGGATATTCATAATTGTTCGTTAAGACGGCACCGCCGAGTTGTTTCAAGGCTAACGCAGGAACAGGAGGGGATTATTAGCGCGTCTATTGGCATCCTCGCAGCGATCATCTTGATCGATTTTCCCGACCGAGGTGGGGCATTCCAACTTCCGCTTTCTATCAATACTCATAAGACTTGCAGCGGCTCGTCCAGGGTTGTTCCTGAGAAAAGGGTTCCTCACTGCAGAGGAAGCTTCTATTGTTCTCGCAAGAGTTGAGCGAGATAGAGCGGACGCAGTCCCTGAGCAATTCACTGCTAGAAATATCCTTCGAGCGTTGAGTGATTGGAAAATGTGGCAATTTCCGTTCCTCCTCTTCTGCAATGTGAGTGCTGCACTTTCGGTGAACACAAGAGGAATGCTGACGTAGAAAGAATCTCACTGTCTATTCATTTTCTTATTTCCTTCCCATCATCCTTCAAGGTTCTATGCACTACTCGGCGAAAATGACATACATCCTAAATGTCCCGCCGTATGTTTTTGCGGCTTTTGTAAGTCAATCGCCTTGCTAGTGACCTCGTTTGGCTGATACACTTCAGTGGATGTTCGGGGCCGGCTACCTCAATGACAGGGTCAAAATGCGAGGACCGACACTTGTGATTCAAGCACTCATCATTATCATGGGCGCGAGTCTCATGGCTTTCGCCAAAAACCCCGGTGCCCGCTACTTCGGCGTCTTCGTCGCGGTTGGAGGAACGAATTCAAACATCCCAACTATTTATGGCTACCAGCACAACAACATTAGTAGGTACCATGTGATTTCATAGGGAGGTGACTGACAAGCGGGCAGCGGGTCAAACGAAGCGTGCTCTTGCGACAGCGATGCTTCTGATGGGTGGTGGATGTGGAGGCATCGTGGCCTCCTTTGTATTTCGTCAAAAGGACGCTCCCAACTACCTGTAAGCAGTGTTGAGCCTTACTATGTATTGAATGCCGCTAACACGTGTAGCCCCGGAATGATCACTGTCATTGTGTCCCAAGTGCTTACGGTTCTGCTGGTTTCGATGAATTTTGTCTACTTCTTGTATCGGAATCGGAAGGCTGATCGGGGAGAGGCAATACTGGAGAATACTCCAGGATTTCGTTATACATACTGATGGTGAGATGACATGGATACAGTTGAAGGCTGAGGAGCGGCAAAGCCACGGACCCGAAAGTGAAGAAACCGGCGAATGGAAATCTCCGCTTCACCGAGAGTGCTTATGTAATGACCTCCAATTGCACGCTCAAATCGCGGCAGGTCCACCATCGCTCCTACATCCCCAGTGTCTCACACCATCATCATGCTTACAATCAATGATGTCCCAAATGAACTGGTGCTCAACATCTTCGAGCACATACACGTAGCAGAGGAGCCCATTGCGACATTCAGATCGCTATGCCAAACATCTCGGAGGCTTCAAACGGCGGCAGAGCCCTTCCTCTACCATACGTACCGTCACCGAATTGGCCTTCGGCCCATCCATCATTTTGCAGGAACACTTGCCGATCGACCAAAACTAGCCAGACATGTTCGCAAGATTGATATTGAGCTTATGAAATCTGCCAGACGACGGCCTCCCAGTACGCCTGAACGTGAATCCACCAGAAAGCTCCGTCGCGCAGTTGAACGCTTCCGCCTTCCACCACCACGTGCCAATGCATGGAAAAGTCTGGTCTCTGAAGAGGACAATGATATTGCCTGCGCCGCTCTCATCATTTCGGTTACGCCAAAGATTGAAGAACTCTGGCTCTCTTATGACCAGGAATGGCCACTTTGGTGGTTAGAATTAATGGATGCTGCCTCAAATCCTTTGTTCGTAGCAATTTACCACGGGTTCAACCATTTGCACACAGTCAAAATCAATCGAGGGCTCCATTCCACCGGCTTTGTCCTGCTGTGGCCTTTATGTACAATCCTGGCGCTCCCCAGCCTCCGCTACCTTGAAGTCCGAGGATGTCTGGAAAGAGGTCCCGAGGCAGGCCCTTCGGACGACCAGGAATGGCTGCAGCTAACTTCAACAGTCGAAACGGTGGTGTTCCTTGAAAGCGAACTCAGCGGTTCAGCGATCAATCAACTCTTTCGTTCTTGCAAAGCTGTAAAGCACTTTCACTATGAAATGGGCCTTCTACCTACAAGCCATCAACTTCTAGACTACTCAAGTCTCGATTTAGCTTTAACATGGAGTGCCGATTCACTCGAAACTCTTCAAATCGATTTTTCAAATGAAGAGACGTCGCAAATTTGGGGCTTCGACTTCAACGTCATCTCATCCCTTCAATCGCTCTCCAAGTTTCCCAACCTCCGAAAAATAGACGTCCCTATCAACGCAATTCTTCAGTTCGATGAGAATGAATGGGAACACGTGGGATCGCGGCTCGGGGCTCTGCTGCCCAAATCACTCGAAGAGTTCTCACTTTGCAACCCGATACAAAGACACCAAGTGCGATTTAGTCAGCTGGAGGAGTTTGTAGACAAAGATGTGGGGAATTTCCCGAATTTGAAGCTCATACATGTGCGATCAACAGAACCCAGGCATCCGGATTGGGACAAATTAGCCGAGAAACTCAGCAATACAAACGTCTCCATTGTAGTCGATTGAGGCTTTCCTAGCCACCCTAGTAAGTGCTCCCATTGACCAATCGATTGGTCAAATGCTGACAAAGACTCGTCACTGCAGACAAAGAGTTCGCCGCAATGATAGTACACAGTGTTAGCAAAATCAGACATCATGCGCTGTTCGTCCCATAATTTCTTGATGTTCTGTGGGAAAACGCAGCATTAGAGTTTGATTGAGAACGCCCACCCCTTTGTTACGCGAACGTGGTTCACAACACTCATTCACAACCAGCAATACCTTCACATACACATGCCGTAAGCCACCAGTGACTACAAAATATGCAACTGTGTCCAACTTCTCCCAAGATTCTGCTTCTGCTTCTTTTCAAACAACGAATTCACCGCATCTTCGTCACAAGCGCGGTCACGTGGGGATGCAGCCTCGCTTTCCAAGATTATCCTCGGACTATATTACCTCCTCTTCATACGCAACAATAAACGCCTTGCGAACAAATACTTCTCCTAGCGAGCACTAATGGAAGTGACTTCTGTGGCTCCGGAGGCGACAGGAATAAGGTTTGTGATCCCATCATCGGTCCCGCTCCCGTGACTAATCTTTTCATAGAAACTGCGATTCTTCACCCCCAGGGTCCCATCGTAATCGCCCTGCCAAGTCCCACGGCCTACGCACAGTCGTTGATCGAATACCGAAGCGAGTATGGGTCGTAGCTATCGTTGCGTTCTGGGAGAGGTTTACGTTCTGGGGGGTCACGGCGCCGTGGCGTGAGTTTGTCCGACATGCCGCTTCGCAATAAAGTGATTTCCATTAACCTTGGCTCTTCACAGAGAACTACATGCAAAATTCGCCCGAATCCGACACTGTGCCCGGTTACTTGGGTCTAGGACAAGCATCAGCCACTAGGATCTACAACGGATTCTACATCTTTTACTATATCACCCCTCTTCCCTTTGCAGTCGTCTCTGACACTCGCTTCGGCAGGTACAAGACCCTCTGTCTCAGTGTCATGTTAGTGTAGTGCCGTTATTTCTCCAGCTTACGGTAATTTTAATATACTGACCGACTGTAGGCTGTATATTCTGGGCTGTGGTTTGTTACTCCTGAGCTCTTCCCCTTCTGTGCTCCCAGCTGGAAGATTGGGCTTACCCGGCCTTCTTGGCGCAATGGCTTTGATCGGCCTTGGAGGAGGAGGGTTCAAAGCTATTATGCCCCCATTCATAGGTAGGCCTTGATTTATTGCTCCAGACCTAGATATAGTGTTGGCCTAACTTCGTCATAGTCGACCAGTACCTCGAGACCCAGCCCAAGCTTAGGACCCTAAGAACAGGGGAGCAAGTAATGACGGACCGGGCACTCACCGTGCAGTACATATACAACTTATATTACTGGTGAGTATGAAGAATATCATAATAGGTTCCTTGAAGGCGGGCTGACTCTTTGGTAGGGTCGGAAATCTGGGATCACTCTCTTGGTTTGCCACCACATTCCTCGAGTTTCACAATACCTTCACATCTGCGTACTCCATACCCCTAATTGGAATAATACTTGCGATGGCTATGCTCCTCCTGGGTTTAAAGTGGTATAGTATGCTTTCCAGCCCCCAGCTGAGTTACCACCATGGAGGCTAATATAAATCGCAGTCAAGGCACCTCAAAATGGGAACGTACTTCCCAAAGTGGCCAGTATTTTTACGCACGCTGCTAGAAACGGGTTTAAAATGTCACACGCACGCCCAGAATACTTACTTGAACATCGTGAAAAGATTGTCAGCTGGACCGGCAAACTTTGCGATGAGCTTTGCGACGGGCTTAGGGCTTGCCGGGTATTGTACGCTCCATTCATTAATTGGGTGAAGACGTTCCTATATTAAAAGCTAATCATTCTTTCAGGGTTGCGTTCGTCATGTTCTACGTCTGCTTCGACCAAATGCAAACCAACCTGATCTCTCAAGCCGGGCAAATGGAGTTCAAGAATTTCCCAAACGACGCGCTTCCCGGCATCAATCAAGTGGCCTGTATTGTCCTTGGCCCACTTATACAGCACGGACTGTATCCCTTCCTCCAACGGCGGAGAATCAGCTTCAACCCTATTGCTCGAATTACAGTTGGATTCATGTTCATTGCACTCTCCATGTTCTATGCCACATTCATCCAGAAAATTATATATAGCACTGGACCTTGCTACAAGCACCCCAAAACCTGCCTCGAGTCTCCAGCATCAAATAAGCGGCCAATTCCCAATCACGTGAACGTTTGGATTCAGGCTCCGATGTACGTTCTCATTGCTATCGGTGAGATCTTTGCACAGGTTACCGCACTCGAATATGCCAACGAGAACTCTCCAGAAGATATGAAGGCTATCGTGCAAGCTATCAATTTGCTCATCGCTGGGGTCGGCTCCGCATGTGCAATGAGCCTTACACCGATAGCTCGAGACCCATACGTTATCATTCTGTATGCATGCCTAGCAGGTGCAATGGTACTGACTACGACAATCTTCTGGTGGATATTTCACGCATACGATAACTGCTATTCTTCGCTTGGTAGCGAGGATGCCTTGGTGGAAACAGAGGAAAATCCAGGGAATAACAATATCTTTCGGAACCATCTAGACGCTAGCACACCTGAGATGAGATTGGAAGGACGACATGTATTGGATAGACCACCAAGTGCACATATTCGTTCACAGTGGTGCGAGTTTCACGGTACAACCATTGACCCCATGACAAGGAATGTTGAGAGGGGCTTGGACTTGCACACTAGAGCTAAGACGAGGAAACACGCCAAACTCTCCAGACGAAGGTTGAGCAGAGCAGTCGGCAAACACAGTCCCGATGGACGTCTCACGAAGGAGTCTTACTACCTCGATCTTGGTTCACTAAACTCGGGAGCTGCTGTTACGAAACCGAGGGGTTCGGAACGGATAATTACATCTGGTGCGATGCTTCATGGGACCATGTCATTGAAAGGAATGACTGCCAAATCACCTCACACTATGCGACCATCGACTAGAGCACAGGTGTCCCCGGAAGTTGAGGCGCAAGATTTTCATCATGACTGCAGTCCGACAACTAGGCAATATCACAGTTCATTCGCTCCGTTTTGTGTTGCACTGTCTCCATCTTCGGTTTACGGAGTACCCAGCGTACAGCAATACCCATCTCAGAGCCACGAGACTCTCTCCCCATCCTCGGAGTGTACTTCATTTGCGATAGCATTAGAAACGATTAAATATGGCCAGGGGTTAGAACCACCCACCCCTAGCGATTTTGCTTGCCGAGAATTGCTCCAGGACAAGGTTGGGCCAAGTGCCACTTTCCAAACTCCAAGACCCCTCTCAACCCACGCACAAACGAACCAGCCTCATGAAGATGACAACGACAACGGCAGCGACGGCGACGACAGTACCTCACCTGTATCTACCGCCTCAAGCATATGCGATTCTGCTAGCATATATTCGCAAAATACAAGGTCAACTCCATATTCCAGTTTCCTCCCTTCCCAGTCACAGTGCGCATTCCCTCGCCTCCAAGGCATTCGCCCACACGATCCGACAGGAATCTCAAACAATTTAGGTATTAACAGTACGCGCCATCCCTCAGACGTCTTCTCGGTCAGCACAACCATGCAAGAAGCCCTCCGCAATATAAGGGATGCTTCTTCTGGCCAACGTTCACCTGATAGCGACAGGGTCTCAGCTGGCAAATGAGCGACTCTCGATCCCCCACCAGATAGTACAGATCTTTACGGTTTGTAACTGATGCCGACCCGAAAATTTAATGTGTGGCATACGATTCATACACTTCCTACTCTCCACTTTTGTATCTGACATAAGCATTGGGTATTATCGGATTCTCCTTCTTGCTCAAACTTCACTTTTGACAAGGCATTTTGAATTGCTTTTGTTTACATCCGATATTTGAAAGGCATTTGCTGTATGATTTCCTCCCTTTAGGCGGCATCCTGTTCTCACCTATCTCTTGTATCTAGAAATGCTGATAGTAGTACTAGATAAGGAGCACCTAGGAATAGGCTGCGCTAAGGTCGAGACGGAATAGAGTATGTAGGTTGGTTGTAATGTCCAAGCAAACACTACTTTTTAATCCAGTTGAAGTGTGAAGGAGATTGCGATAGTTTTCTCATACTTAAGATCAGTAAAATGAAATGCCCCAGGTATATATGAAGCTCGTGTACAAGCAGAGGCAAAGTGTCAATCTTAGGCATGCCACCAAACCTCCCAATATCAAAGAACAACCGACATAATCCGGTTCCCAACACATGCAAGGCCTATCTGAAACGTACAAGAAAAATGCTATTTGTGCAAAGTTGCCAAAAAGATTTGCCCACTATCAGAATCGAACTGATGACCTTATCATAGCGGCCTACTAGTGATACGCTCTACCACTGAGCCAAGCGGGCTGGCGAACCAGCTGCATTGAGATAATTGACAAATTGGGAAGTAAAATAGTATATAACCTAAATAACTATAACGGTTTTTCAAAGCCTCTAGAAAAGATTTAGTGCGAAAAAGCGGCAGCGGTGTGTAACACTCGGTAAACGATCCAATCTGTTATGATCTGCTGTCTACCTGGACGGAGTGGGGCTCATCACTCCTTCGCCGCCTTCATCTATGGCTCTCGCAGCCCTAACATATAACTACATCATCTCCTCGTAGCTCGACTCTTTCCGCACCCTCTAACTCACCTTTAGCATCTGCAAAACTCTCATCGTGTCCCTCCGACACATGCTGTTTTCAACCCATCTTGGGCTTGGCATGCCGACCGGAAGCTCAGCCCTAGCGACCTGTCCTGTTTTAGCACATTAGTCGAATCTAGATCCAATTGATCCCTTAACCAAGTTCGCTAATAAGACCAGTGCAAACCCTCGCATTTCCTACTCGTTCTCGCTAGCAATTCTTGAAATGCGCCGGCGTGGTGATTATGTTGCTTGGAAGTCGCGCCAAGTACTGGCGGCACTAGGCTTAGCTCCGTCAGGCACCAAAACTGACTTCCCTCGCCCTTGGACCTCTGTCGGCAGTGCTGCTGTCTAGTCCTATCCGCTAGCTCTACGGGCCATGATCTCAGCGATTAGGTCCAGAATTAGGGCAGGGTAGATCAATAGCGAATATACCTCTGTTACATCAACGTATCGCAGGCCTTTTAATAAGCAAATTTGTAGCGTTTTCAAGGTCCATCTCGACTTGATTGACTACCTATTTAAGTTAGTGACCTTCCCGTATAGGTTTAACATATCCTAAATAGGCATAGCGTTTCTCTCTGGCAGTGAACTTGACCGCTTGTTGGGAGTCTGGCGTATCGGGATACTGGGTTGGTAGCGTACGTGATCCGACGCCAGATTGAGGTCGAGATGCCCGCAATTCAGATGCCGGTGGCGAAGCGCGGGAGTTGCTATATTTCTACTTTAGTGTTAGCGTTAGCGCAGAGAGTCTGATCATTGTTAAGCTCTGCATGAGATTCTACTGGTTGGCTGAGGACCGCCATATCGTAGTTTCTGTGAGCACAAATTCCGGTTCTTCGTTCGAAACGGCTTCGCTTTATTGGCGTGGTGGGCTGGGGCTGGGAGATGGGGGAATGAGGAGAGGATTGAATTGCGCGAGCTCCAGAGACGGAGAGGGGAAGGGGTCCTCTTAGACTTCGAGTTCGTCTGAGTGGTGTGGCCGAGTTCTGTAAGTCATCTTTTTCTTGCTTGTTCTTCTGGTATTTCTTACACAAGTAGCGAGATGTTATGATCATATTAAAGGATTCAAAGAGACAAGTGAGACCAGGTCCAATCAGTGTGGGTCAATTGACATTCACGATAACTAACAAGCTTCCCAAAAGATTCCACTCAAAAGAAAATTTAGTAGAAAGCGGCTGAGAGTGACAAGAGCACCGCTCTCTGCACAGCTCGCCCAAGCAGTTCAATATCTGCCATCTGCTCCTCCGCCTCAGAGCGAACACGAGAATTCAACCCTTGGCACCCGTCTCCTCCACCACGTATTTCGGCTGCTCTGTCACACTTGGGCGTCTAAGCCACACCACCATGATCCCAGAAAAGTTAGGCAGGCCATTACCAAGGGGCTTAGAGACGCGAGGTAAGCTCGGGAGCAGAAAGCTTAGGAAAGCTTGTGCTGACTTGGTATGGCAATCAGACTCCGAAGAAGCTGGTTGGCGCGCACGATGTGTCATGATGAAGGCGGGTGAGCGTATCAATTGTCCCGCTCAACATACCTTTTGTTCCGCTTTTAGTTCAACATAGGATAGGGTAGATCAGGACGAACTGCGCCTTTGAAAGGTTTGTCATGACCTTTCATGGTCTTCATAGCGAAAAGGAAGTTGTGAGAATATGGAGATAGCAGGCGCTCCGCAGTGCGTCACCAAAAGGTATACACCAACTGCGCAATGACGGCCTCAGGCCTAATTTTCATCAGCCTTGCCTTTTAGGGAAACGACTGCTCTTGGCCGTCTATAGTGCAACTATGCGTCCCGGAGTCGGGAGTACCATGAGCAAGAACGTGTAAGGGCGAAAAAGATACCAGTTTGGCGGCCGGTACTCGATGTGCTCAACCTTCTGGATATTGTCCGCAGGATCTTTGTCGCATTTAAACCGCTGCTTACGAAAACTCTCCCGCAGGTCACAGATTTAGCTTGTCTCTACCCGCGTAATTCGGTACGTCGAAAGAGGGAAAGAACGTAGGAGTTAAATAATTTGTTTCTGGAGCCGATACAGTAGAAACAGCAGATGGGTATTACGAGGACAAATCTCCGGTCCCGCAGGCGCATTAGAATGACGCTAAGGCGCTAAGGCTAGCCATTACGAGGGGAATTTCGCAAGTGAGGTAGAGAAGCAGGGAGGGCATACGCCAAGCCATAAGTATTTGGGTGTTGAAAGGATGGGGAGAACAGGGTCAAGAAGTCCATCGCCGTCACCATCAGCTGGGGGGGAGGGCGCGCAGCCGAGGAATATAGTGTAGGTGGGAATAGGTTGTGGGACCGTCGGCAAGGCGTTGTCAGGAGTTCGAGTTAAGAATTAGCATTAATTCAGCGTCTACATACTTTCTGTTTTATCTGTGCTTCTATGCTTTCGTCAACTCCTCAATCCCTGCCCGCAAACTCCCAATCACCATCTCTATCCACGACCCCTCAACAACCCCCTCTAGCCAAGCAATTCCCAAAACTAAACACCCATCTCCACCCGTCACAACACTAACCTCAAACCCCGCACCCACTACATTCCCACTCTGACTAAAAACCACTTTGCCTACCCTCCAGCACCCTTCGCCCTCCACCATCCTCGACGCCTTAAACACCCCAACATTCGACAACTCAAAAGAATCCCCCCTCTCTTTCCCCATCTTCCCGAGGAAGAATTTATGCAAATCCGGCACCCAGCGGAGTAGTCCAACCGTAGAATCTTTGCCCTTTTTATCCAACTCTTTATTAATCGTTTGGCGAACTTTCCTTGCCTCAGCCCAAGAAAACGGGTCACCCTTCCTTGTCCGCCGATGCTCAAATCCATACCGACTAACCCAACACCCCAAACTCTCATCACTCACCATCTCCTTTAGTAAGAACCTCCTCAAACTCGTCGCTCCACATGCTGTAACCCTATCAACCCCCCCTCCCTCTTCTGCTCCAGGGAGGTGTGAGAATATGGCTGCAGCAACAAGGCATTCCAGAGTCGCAGTCACGCTAGTTTTATTCTCACGACTTACTTGGACGAGGCGGGTTGTGGCTTGTTGGGATAGTGTGTTGGAGCGGAATTTTGTTTCTCGGGATGCTGGGTCGGATGTGATGGGTTTAGCAGTCCAGAGAGTGGTGGGCCGGGAGGGGAACCAGTCTGTCCACTGCGCTTTGAGGAGAAAGGGAATGGATAGGGGGAGGGGGTGGAGGGATTCCAGAGGAGGGAGGAGAGGAGTTGTTGGTGTGTTGATTATCGCGCTTTCTGCAGCTCCACTCTCCGACATTCCTGGGGGAGGGGTGGAAGAAAGAGACTGTAAAGCAGCGAGAAACGCGCGATGAAAAGCAAGTCCCGAAGCACCGTCCGCGAGCGCGTGATGGAATATCCACGTAGCAGCGAATTGGTTCTTGGTAGCTGGAGGTGAATTGGTCAATACGACGAGCCGCCAGAATGGAAGACTCCCGAGCTCGGATTTGAAGTTCTGGTTATGCTGCTCGGCAATAATAGAATCCAATTCGGCATCGTCACCGCCTTTGTGAAACCCTGTTTTACGTTTTACAAAGAAAACACATTTCCGCAAATCGATGGTGGGGAGACGGGCGAAATACGGGGAAGAGGTGTTTTCGTTCAGAGGAATAGCGCTGAGGATTGGGTGAGAGAAGATTACTTTTCCAAGCGCGGAGTGGATTAGTGGTTCAAGTGGCGCGGGCTGGACTGGGTTTGGGGGGGAATAGTATGCCGCACAGGCGACGTTGTTGTATAATCCTAGGTCATGTCGTACAGTTGAATGGGTTTCGAGGCGACCTGAAGGAGATTGTTAATTGGGTGGATATTGGAAGGGGGATTGAGGAGTGAAAAGTACCGCATGGTCGAAGTTTCTCGAGGGATTTGGGGTCGGTCATCGTTTTGCTATTAATGTACAGATTGAAGGTATGAACCTCGATGAAGCAATTGGTAGGAAAGCTTCTGCACAAGGAATACAGCGGATGTTCTTCTGTCCCGCTCGCCAAGCACGTATTGAGTGAGTTCTAGTTGTTGGGCAATACTTCGTTCTTATTCAAACCGTAGAAATGCAGTCCGAGGGTTCCGTGATCGGGACGTCGACAAAAATTTTGAGGTTTTTAAGCCCTCTATTTGTCCTGAGCACAATACTCAAGCCAATGGAGATAAGATAAAGGGGATATTAAAAGTGGACCTTGCTATTAGCCTAATCAGGAAAAGCTTGCGAACACGGGAGGATTTGAAGTTTACCGAAAGCAGTTGAAGGAATTGTAAAATTGAGAGACTATAGACTATGGAACGGAACGCAGAAAGAGAAGGAAAAATAGATCTGGAATTCTGACATGCTCATCTCTAGTTAAATCATCACCTGCAGAGATCCCGTACTTTAAGTAGTCGATCGACAACTATGCAATCCTGATGTCGGGCCTGAAGATCCGGAAGCAATCAGTTGTAACCCTGTGGTATGGTTCAGCATATCCAAGCCTTGACCTTCGCAAGCTCATGATTGAAAGTGAGGATATCCCACTCATGCAGATTCAAGTCCTTCCTATTACCATTCCAACACATACGTTTTATATCCCTCCTTTCCTTTATAAACAATTCTTTCAGTTCCCCCATCCCAGAAAACATCTGCCGTCTTCAGCCATTAGGGCGTCCTTGGGCCACTAGTAGAAGACATGTAGGAAATCAGAGACTCGCATATCGGTCCTCAAGCTAACATTGACCTTTCCAATAAACACGATTCCAGACTCCCAGTCTTTGGCGTAGTCATAATTATAGTTGCATCTACTTCAGCATTGTACCCTTCGGCCTCGAAGATATTAGCGAGGCAGGAGTCTTCGATTTTCTTAATCATGTCGGAACCGGAATACAGTGTCGTCGTCTCACTCTATGGTGAGAATATTCTTTCCGTGCCCCATAAACGATTCCTGGTAAGGCCGGCATTGCTTACGAAGTCCGTCACAGAACTTGCGAACAGGCAAGGGCCATTAATTTTCCGGGCTCTGGCATCTTGTATACTTCAAAGATCCAGGCATGGCAGGATGCCCAGTCAAACTCGTGTCGGGGCACACGATAGAAGTTTGCGAACATAAAGATTGACCGAACTCTACAGGTAGTTCCCGCGTGTCGCTGACGCAAACGAGAAGATACCAGTCAACAGCTAGTAGCTTAGAGGCAGACTCAGAACCTTAGAAGCTTTTTAGAGACCTTCTAATTGTCGATGCCTTCTGCGCGTTTGTGTCGCCTAGTGGAGGAAGCGCCCTGTCTAGATGCGGGTCGAGATCTTGTCGTTTTCGGCATCCTTTCTTAAAGAGAATTGTTACAAGCGATGGGATGGAGATGAAATGGCTGAGGAGGTACAGAAATGAAATCAATAGATGAAGAAGGTCTGGCGGAAATCGCTGAAGTTGACGACACCATAAGATGCAGATCATCTGCGAAAACAATTAGTCAGTACTCCAAGCTATACATCTTCTTTTTAACGTGGCGAATACGCCTGCTTATCTTTCACCTCCTTCCAAAGGCTACCGTTGTACAATTACCATCGACATAAAGACATGTCGTCGTCTTTCCTACCCAACGCTAGGAGATATCGTCGAGTCCCAGCAAAGGTTCATCATGAGTCAGGATGTGGCTTCATGAAGCAATAATCAATCGTAGAGTATGGGCTAATATTGGGATCAAAGTTTGTGACGCCAATCCGTTATCTATTACGGCTTTACATGGTCATTACAAGCTGGAGGAAGGAGTATATCTGTTGTGCCGGGAAGCGACCTCGGCTGGACTATTGAATTCCCCACAACGCCAGGTCACTCCACCATCATATCCACCTTCATCATCCCCACCGGTGTCAGCCAACGCCTGACGTCCCGTATCTTTCTCGGATCCGAACGAAGACACTGCCTAAATGCCTACGATGTCGTAAAAGAGGAGCCAACAATGGTTACATCTAAAACACGTAAGTAACTGTAACGCCACAGTTACTCCAAGGCTCGCTAGTAATTACTCATCAGCCATCACATCAACTCATCAACCCTGGAACCGTCAGTTCTTCGGATGGTGGTCACAATTCAACTTTCTTCGGTGCCGAGTCCCGCACCCCGCGCACTGGTGGGGGTTTCTAGACATCGCACCACTTGTGAACGCCCCTTGAGTCCCATCGCAATAGGCTTCCATCCACAGTCAATTTTCGTGCTAGTGAGATTGGGGGGGAAACCCCTCACTGGTATCTGGTCGGCTACGACGCAAGGGGGCGGCGGAGAGCCTTCCAACGACTCAAATTGTCCCTCGTGCAAAGTGTGGTTGTACCTGACCAGGTCTCCGGGATTCTGAGGTCTCAAGACGGACAATTAATCTTCCAGACAGACTGAGAACAAGGCCTCGAAGTCCGAGAACAGTTCTGATTCGATTGAAGAATCCTGGATCCAACAACCTAGTGGCTTGAAACATCAACATGCAGGGCTCAGCTCTGCCCTTGGAACGCCACGCAGGCGCTTGCGGACTCGAACCCACGAACTGCTGCTTGACTGCAGAGAAAAACCGGGGCTAAATGTGCCCCGCTAAGCGAACTCCACATCTGCTGCCACCAGCATATCAAGGGCTCTTCGGTCTGCCTTCCCCTTCCCCGCGAGTTGACCGCGCAGCCCCGATAGTGATCTCTTCCAGGCGTCCCATGGTTCCAAAGATTTCTCCAAATTTATCTACGGGAGAGCTTTGAAGTTCGCACGTTTTCGCACCGTGGACCTTAGGCTCAACACTTCAACTCGCCAAGTGAGTGGCCTCTTCCTTCTTGGGCGTCGAGCTCGCACCTGGTTCAATACTTTCCCACGTGGCCGCCTCATCGTTTATGACCCTCAAACATGGATTCGGGCCTTTCCGAGCGCATGGACAAAACCCTGCAAGAGCTTCTTCCCAAAGCTGCTGCAGCCGTGGCTACACCCAAGAACTATGATCCTTCAACTGCAATTGATCTGTCAAGCGCCCACAATGCGGTCATTCGGGACGAACTCCAAGAGTTCTTTAAAACCACAGTAGAGGATAGACTCACAGTCGATGTAGGTCTTCAAGCATATCTCCTTTACGTATTGACACTCCTCAGGCATTTGACTTGCCCGACACAATTGGCGGCGACGTCGCTCTTCGCCAGGCCCTGACATCGTTCCTAAACTCATACTTCAACCCAATACATGCCCTAACCCACGAGCATATCGTGCTCACCGCCGGGGCAAGTGACGCGCTCGAGAACTTGGTCTATGCGGTCTGTAACGATGGCGATAGTGTCATTGTTCCAGGTCCTTTCTGGTGTATGTCGTCTACTTTGCAATTCCCTCGCTGCTCAAATGCATGAGCCTTCGACTGACCAGACTATCTAGATGGGTTTGAAGGAATCCTGAAGTCTCGGCCGGGTGTCAATATTATAGCAGCTCATCCGCCAACCTATCAGAACCATGACAACTACCTCATTCCGTCTCTTCAGGCGGCATACGACTTCTCGGCTGATAAATCACGGATCAAAGCGGTCATCATATGCAACCCACACAATCCATTGTCGCAATGCTATCCCAAGAAGACGCTCGTAGAGTGCATGGAGTTTTGCCAGGAACGTGGACTACACCTCATTTCGGATGAGCTCTACGCCCTTGCCTCACTCAAGGGTACTTCAAACAACGGCACACCATTTGTATCTGCCTTGTCTTTGACGGAGCCATTGGTACCATCTGGGGCTGTAAAGGTTGATCCAAGCCGCGTCCATGTTATTTGGAGTCCAAGTAAACTCTTTGGCTCGAGCGGATTCAGAGTTGTAAGTTCATGTCCACAGCCTCGCGCTTAACCTACCTCTAATCTCCATAGGGTTGTGTTATATCGCAGAGCAACCCCCAACTCCGCCAGGCTCTTTCTCTCCTGACCTATTGCCACACGAACAACATCGCCTCGCTGTATCTAACATCCCTCCTCTCTTGGTCCCAACTTCCAACCCTCCTGGCCTTGAACTCTGAGCGACTGAGCGAGTCATACCGCGTACTTGCCGAGGCACTACAGCGATGGGACGTCGACTTCGTTCCGCCCACTCACGGTATATTCCTCTTTGCAAGGTTAGCTAAAAAGGCAAAGACAGTTGAAGAAGAGATGAGCTTCTTCAATCGACTGGCTGCCCACGGTATTCGTGTGAGTCCAGGTCGTTTCTACAATGGCGTGGACCCAGAGCTTGCTCAGCTTGGGTGGGCAAGGATACGGTTTTCCATCCCGGTTAATGACATGTCGGCGGCAGTAGCTCATATTTCAAGCTTTCTTGCGAAGGAACTTTAGGAGGGGAGTTTTGTCGAGGCTTCAACCACCCACTTCCTCTATCACCCACTTCCTCTATCACTGGCGGGTCTATTAAAAACCCCGATCGAGGTCTTTCATCGAGAGTTATCTGCGGTCAGGCTCCGGTCCTGTCGAACGGTTCTCACCAATTCAATCAGAAAGTGACAAGTCATGTCCCCACTACCGAGCAAGAGATCCACGCTCGTGTTTTTCATTCCAGCACGAGTCAGTGACACAGTCCGGTCCGGATGGGGATTGCTTGCTTCGATTCTGGAAGCGCCGATGTGGGTAGTGTGCGAGTAAGCGGCGCGGTCAATCACCTACCAATTCAGTAACTCCAATTCGTCTAGCATCGCGTATATGCATGTCAGACTTCTCGTCACTTTGACTTGCCACCGGTTCCAGAGTCTCGGGTCTAAATTCACTTCCCACGCTGTGCAGCAATCTATCTGCGGCGCCGGCAACAGATCCCTTGCATCTCCGTGAACATTGGTCTTGGCATCGGAATTGCTTCATCCGTGGAGTCCTTCAACTCGCTCTCTCGACCAGCCAGTCAAGCCTCGGCTTCTTAGCTTATACCTGAGCAAACGCAGAAAACCGCTGGTGGTTGAAAGGAGATCTCGCCAAGGAAAATCATTCCGGATTCGGATCAGTGCAAATCACAAGCAACTCGCGTTTGCGCTAGAGCATCGTCCAGCAATGCTAAACTGGCTTGAACTATCTTTCCTGATAAGAAACCTAATCTCAGTGGGCAATATAAAATTGAGTTCCTCGATGCGCCACAGCTGCACGACTTGCTGATCTCGGCCCCTCACTTCCTGTGCCACAATTGCGGGGTCCATGAGATAGGCGTCTCCTTACTTTCAGCTTAAACACGCAAGTGCTACAACATTAAGTTTTCCTAACCTCTCAATTGATATTCGTTCGAGGGTTCAGGAGCTAATTACCATGGACGGCTCTGAGCTCACTTCCCAAATTTTAGCGCTGGTAGATGCCGGAGCTGGTGGACTTGATGAAGGTCAACGACTCCGTCTGCTCGCAGCATGCAACAAGTTGAGAGACACGCTGCAAAGTCCCATAGAAAGGACGATTCAAACTATGCTTGGTGTATGCTCTCGTCTTGTCTCCCAGCTAGTCGGAAAGGCTTAAAAAAGACTTCAGGGCCATGATCCCATCGCTCTTAGATTAGCTATCGACCTCGGGCTCCCAGACATCGCTCTTGCAAATAACGGTCCTATAACTATTGAAGAACTAGCAGGGAAGAGCAAAGCAGATATCGCTCTCGTTCGTAAGTACCCCTACCTCAGATAAAACTCACTCTTCTCAGCCCATACTGTCCAGGCCGCATAATGCGCTTCGTCTCCTGCCTCGGAGTCTTCTCAGAAGTCGACGTCGACACATACACCGCGACACCTTTAACCGGCACCTACTCCACCAGTTCTCCCATGCGAGAAGTCGTCATCCATCTCTCAACCGCCGAACCCACAATCGGTAGGCTCCCCGACTACTTCGCGGAACGCGGGTGGCAGAACCCAGATGATGCCCTCAATGGCCCGTGGCAATTTGCCGAGCATACCACAGACCAGTACTGGGAATGGCTTGCTAAACGAGAGAGGTTGCAGCGCGCTTTTAACATTGTGATGGGCATGCAGAGGAAGATGAGAGGGGAAGACTGGTTTGAGTTTTTTCCCGTGGAGGAGAAATTATCAGTTGGTGATGTGAATGAGGGGGGAGTTGTGTTTGTTGATATTGGGGGTGGTTTAGGCCATGACCTCGTGCGGTTTAAGACTCGATTCCCGGAACTCCGCGGGAAGTTCGTGCTAGAGGATCTTCCATCCGTGGTTGCGGCTGCTAAGGACCTCCCAGCGGATATAGCAACTCTAGGTCACGATTTCTTCATCCCGCATCCAGATGAGATTAAGGGCGCGAAGGCGTATTATCTTCGGACCATCCTACATGATTGGCCTGATAAACAAGCACTCGCTATCCTGGCCAATATCAAAGATATCATGGCCCCGAACTCGCTGTTGCTGATCAACGAAGGAGTTTTAGCGGAGAAAGGCGTGAGCTTGTTTGAGGCGAGACATGACTTCCATATGATGGCGAGATTCTCAGCGTTGGAGAGGACGGAGAAGCAGTGGAGGGTTTTGTTGGAAGAGGCGGGGTTTGAACTGGTTCAGATATGGAGGTCTGAGCAAGTTGCGGAGGCGAAAGGAGCGTTGATGGAAGTTGTTGTTAGGAAGTAGCGAGCTCGCTAGCAATTATGCAGCATTTCAAACTGGAAGTTTACCTTCCAACCCTGCCTGCATCCGCACGGCGGAAAGTCAGGCATATACTATTTCTATCAAGCGGGGAGACTAGTATCGAGAAATTGTCTAATCTCCTATTCTTATTTCACGATCCCCTAATGTATTTCTCATTCCTAATCCGCATCTTCACTCCTGAAGCTCGTTCCCCCAACATTTTTAAAGTTAGAGAGCGCAGTTCGCCTTCTTTTCCGTCTAGCCTTCCCAAGTCCATTATAAAGTAAACGAAGCAGCGACGACTTCCAAACGGGCAAATCGTTTCCTTTCCCGTTCTCGACATATCCTGTTCTCGACATATCCTGGTACTAAAGTTACAAGCAGTAAGATATCTAAAAAGGTAAGCACGAAGGTCGGGAATACGATTCCTTCAATTCGACCTCTGTGCAGACAGCAGCTCGGAGGGCATCATCCGTTGCGCGTGAAGGCACTGTATTGTTCCATTTCCGGCCGCCCTACTTTCGGCCCTCCCAATCTTGAGCCGCCAGTCTGAACGAATTTGCTGCTGCTTCAGCTAGTCGGTTCACGGCTGCTAATATCAAAGCGTTGTCGCAAATCTTTTTATTAAAGAAAGTATTAGTGTGCACTATCGACATTGTAGACATGGATTGGGAACTAGCAGTGGTGTGCAAAGAATGTGGAAAGGTGATTTGTAGGATTAGGCTAAAGCGCCTATCCATGTGGAAGAGAAAACTTGTATAGACGCTGATATTTGGTCAGAGACAAAAAATTTGGTCGGGTTTTGGCACGTTTTCAGGGAGTAGGGAGAAGATTGCTGGCCTATACATGGTTGTCAAGACTTAGGCAAGGGCTATTAATGATGATGATGTCGTCTTGCTAGGCTCGACCATGTGCTGGTAGGATGGTGGGACAAGGTTTTTTTTCTAACAACTCCGTTTGATACATGCCAACGGAGATTCTTAATACACGGATAGAAAAAGCATTCAGGGTCCATACTTCAATACAAGAGCTGCATAGACCCAACGAAGCATGAGTGACCCCATGCAAGGCCTAAAATTTGTAATACCTCGTCGAGAGATCCACCAGTAACTTCCAATCTGCCCTTTTCGGGTTTGAAAGTCCAGAGCTCGTCTTTTCCAATGGCGGTTCCCAACGCACCATACGGCTTTAGTACAATCGCACATGATAGGGGTGAATGAGCAATTGGGATAGTTACACGAGTTCCATTGCTAACCTGTTGAAAGGGGGCGGATTGATTGGGCTGTTGAGTGAGTGGGCCTATTCCAAGTGAAAATATAGGGTTGGGGACAATGGGGAACGCTTACGGAACACATCTAGAGTAACTGATTCGCGGATGGGTCGAGCCATAAAATGCGTGTGACAAAAAAAGGCTCTAATATTGCGAGATATGTACTGTGACCGAAACGGGAACGAAAGAAAATCAGTCAGAGGCACATATCCGTACCAGAATTCCAAACTTTTGCCTTTAACCCACAGCATTCCGCACCACCCATCTCTTTCCACCCACTCTGCAAAGAATCCTGCACCAGAACACTCTTATTAACCTCCTGCCTACTTTGCGGTACATCTAGCGCGGGGTTCTTATCAAAAAAATCTGACGGCTTGAGACTGATCGTTATGATCTCGACCGGCATCACTGGGTAATCCTCTACCCTTGGATTATGCGTCATACCGAAGGTATGCCAAAGAACAATATCACGATCCCGTACGTCCTCGTTTCTAGATGCGTAGTCCTGCACACCATCGACCTCTGAGATGGATTGATTCGTCCATTTCCCCCCGGCCCAGAGATTGCCATCTCGGTAGCGGGTTACCCAGATGTGGTGCTCGGCGAAGCGGGCGCGGCGGCGGGCGACTGAGTCGGGGCCAGCGAGAATGAGTTGGCAGGGTTGGGGGACAAGTTTGTAGCCGACAGTATTTCCGGACACAGGGTTTATGACGCTCTCGTTTACGATTTTGAAGCAGCGGTTTGTGAAAGGATTAGCATCGGCGTGACCAGAGCGTTCGAATATTGTCTTCATGACGCGCCAGGCATTTCCATGGGGATTCTCTTGTTCTGACTGGGAAATAGCAATTGACTCCTCTTGTATTATGCTGTTCTCGGGGCCATCAAGCATGGGATCGATCCTCAGGCAAAACAGGTGCTGATGATTAGTTGCAAGTACCCCGGGAGAAACCACATTTCCCCAATGCGATGTTTTGCCAACATCAATCAAGGATGTAGACATGATACCAGTAGCGCGAGTCTCAAATTCTATGTTACCATTTTGCATGAAGACCCAAGCAAAGACATACTCATAGTTCCCAACTGTGAGGATACTTTGGATAACGAGATTCCGTGCTCGGGTGATAGCTGGATGCTGGGTTCGGTGGTTTGTGTGCTTCCACCCAATTCCACCGTCTTGTTCATGGAGACATATTACGTTCTCTGCCTTCACGGGATTTCCTTTGTCGTCATTTAGCCACCCGTTAAAGTACTTGATGCTTCCTAAACAGTCGCAGCCGAGGGATAGAGTGTTCGCCGTGCTTCCTGCTCCAGCATCACCGACATCGAATGCTTGCTTTCGATGATACGGGCTCCTTGGATCTAAAGTAACAAAAGAACCCCGCTTAGTACATGCTGGCTTGAATGCTGAGGGTTTACTTACCTCCGTAAGGAACCGTCATCTCGCTCATACTCAGCCTGTAGAAGAGGGGTCTACCATCATACCGTATATCATGCAATGTCATGCCTTCACGGTAATGGAATCCGACTCTGAAGCTCCATTTCTGCCAATAAATGCAGTTCTCGTCCGTGACCGTGAAGCTAGGACCCTCCGGTTGAACAATGTGCAAGGGTTTCACATCTTGCCGTGGACACTCTTTTTGAATCTCGTGATAGTATTCATGCTCAACACAGTGAGCCATTGGATGTGTACCACTAGTGTAGTAAGCAAGACAGTCTTCTTTTCCCCCGGTTGCTAAGGCATCTATTCGCACGACTTTCCCAAGAAACACGTCTAGAACGGCCGAGAATGGCAGAGGGAAGGAGTACTGGTTACTGTCGGGATGATTATGAGGCGCACGAACGTAAAGAAGAGATTGGATGAGTTTGTGAGTATCACGGGTTGAGTCTCGGTCGGCTCCGTACATCCAAGGGTCACACTGAACAATGGCGTCCTTTGGAAGATTAAGCTTCATTACCTCTTTGATGACCATTGGATCTGAAAGAATCTTCTGCATGGACTCCCTTGCTTCGACCCTGGTAAACTTTTTAGAATTGGTGCTTGGAGTATAGCAACATGGGGTTACCTGTCGATAGGACCATGCTGGCCTGGTGCAGGGAGGTTGCGTTCAACTTCGGTGTTGCTATCCATGCTGACCACGCTCTCCACTACCCTCATTTCGTTGTCACAACTCCATATGACGCTCAAACAGCGTGGGACAAACTGCCTTTCTCTGAATTGAATACCGGCCGCTTCGGCATCGAGATATGGTAGTAATAAGGCCTTCGGAGGCTCGTGAAGCGAGATGCTTTTGAACCTGATCAGGGTATTTGTCCCATTCTCTGCGTCACTTTTAGCAACGCCTTGTTTAACGATAGCACTTGCTCTCGATATCTCCTCGTCTGTGATCTGATGAAGTGGATGAAGTCGTCGTGCCATTGTGGGATTTAGCTAAAAGAAAATTCCGAGGGCACCCAGAGAACCGAATCGTAGATAAATTCGTCGATAGAGGCTTAGATGTCTATTTTCTCGAGGGAGTCATTGATAGCATAGTCCAGGAAAAACGCCCTATTGTCAAAGCATGATTCGAGCGCGTTCATCCAGAGAGACATGACAAATAATGAGGGGTTGACTGACATTTTTCAGCACCGGGCCGCGCGTGTAAAGCGTATGAAGCTGGTGAGCGAAGAAAAGTGGGTGGAGAATTCGGATATGGACGATTACCCAAGTCACTTATCGAGCAGTGCTTATTGGTGCAGAGGTCGACACATCGTTATCTAACCACATGATCTACTGATAGTTCTAGGAGCCGGTAATTAAAAAAAGCGATGTATTAGTTATGTCCGTCTATCGAAACTATGATAAATGTTGAACATAGGCCCATCAGTGATATTCAATTGAGGACATGTACGAGCATAGAGGTCTTCGTTCTTCTTTTCTTCCCCCTTCTCTCTCAGCTCAGACCTTTCAACTTTTAACATTCGTCCTTCTTATCACGAAATCCCACCCCAATTCTCAACCCCTACGCAGTAGCCTCACCTATAGCCTCCATGGCCTTCGAAATAGCCTCCATTCTCTTTCCTATCATCTCGGTGAACTTAGGCCCCGCAAAATCCCCCCAAATGTCATCTCCAACATCGAAATTCCCCTCTGGAAAAATGGCGACTGCTCGCGACGCAATCTCTTCATTCCCAGCCAATCTTAACACCGCATCGACCACGCCTTCCATTGGAGCAAATCCGAAGATATTCGCGGTAGCAGTGAGGTCCGTCGTCATTGGTGTCTTCACATACCAGGGGGCGACGAGGTTGATTCGGACTTGAAGATCTTGCTCGAAGCCATGAGCACGGATGCTGTGGAAGATACCGCGGACACCAAATTTCGACATAGAGTAAGTTGTGCTGGGGGCATATCCCATGTATCCTACTACAGACGCCAGAAGCACGATGGATTTCTTGAAGGGAATTGAGGCGCTCGGGGCGGGAAGACGAAAGTAGTGGAGCGCGAGGTAGCAGCTATAGTATACACCACGAAGATTAACGTCTACACTGCTAAATCCTGGTTCCGGGGGGTGAGAGTCAAGAGAAGGTACGGTGTGTGCCACCATTTCGAAAAGATTCTTCTGCGCAAGGACCCCTGCGTTGGGGAAGGCGATGTCTAGCTTCCCACCTCCAAACTGAACGGCCGATTTGAAAGCCTTAGCTTGGGCTTCATAGCTTGTAACGTCGCACTGCACGAACTGGACTTTGTGGCCCATGGACGTGAGCTCCTTAGCTATTGCCTGACCTGCTTCTTCCTGGAGATCCACCACGGTTACAACAGCCCCATGTTTAGCAAATGCTTCAACACACGCAAGACCGATGCCACTAGCTCCGCCCGTTACGAGGACTGATTTCCCCTTGAGTGTGGAGGTATCCAAGGCCGCAGTAAAGTCGACTACAGGAGTTCGGGGCCACGTCTTGTCTGCCATAGGAGAGATTGAGGAAGTCATCGTGATTGTAAGTTCGAGGTACTGCGAGATGGTTTGAGGTTGCAATGGAAAGAGAAGTGAACCGTTGGAGATTATGTATTAGCCAAGTAGTTCTCAAAATCTTCGTGGTGCACCGATCGTGCCTTCTATTGACGAAGAGAGAAGTGGTGGAACGTATCCTACTTTACACTGGCACCCAAGGAATGATAACGAAGGAGTTAGCCTCAAGATGGTAGAAGAAGTCTACCACTTAATATGACTAGTTCAAATATCCATACTTCTAGTGAGCGAGCTAGACTAATTACAGCGGTGTTTGTCGATAGAATCAGTAAGAACGCCTCAGGAACACAAGTCTCCCTGACACGTCCCGTCTTTATGTGACATGACATGGCACATGACATGGCACATAGTATGCGAAAGTCCCATTTTGATGGTCCAATCGTTGCAGAGGACTGAGATTCTAACCGAGATACCTTGGTAAGGATTCTTAATGCACACTCCTTTCAGGATTGCGGGGAAGCTTTGTACCCCGCATCATTCAGGCCAAGCCTCCGAACATCAGCTCCAACGACGTTCGGCATATTTTCAGGCGTCCTGTCCATGGGTCTAAAGGAGCCATCTCACGAAGAGTTTCTAATTGGGACAAGCGTATGAGATGCGACATCTGAAACGTAGGACTAACCCTCGTGTGATTCTGGGTCCTCCAATTGTAAGTCTCCATTCCGCAAAGCCGTCAAGTGATCCGCTCTATTGGGAACTGAGGACAAGAGGGGGCCCTAACATCCAGTTTGCCGGAAAGACTTTTTCCCTTGCCACTGTCATCTTTGTCTCCTGTTCAGCTGAAGGTGGCCGAGCAAAGTCACGTGTGGGCTGAGCCTCCATGGCGCTCTTCAGCTCCCTGTTCAGACCTCATCACAAGCCAAACCTATTTTAGCAGCCCAATCGAGTGGTTGGGAGATCGGGAGACTGTAAAAACTTTTCCCGTATTGGTGGCAAACTCATAGAATGTTTTAGTCCAGCCCGACTAAGTATAGCAGTGGCGGGGACTTCGACAGAGCAGAGGCGGGGCAGGAAGATGGCCAGAAAGAATATATAATAGTAGTGAATAGGGCCTCTTAAGCAAGATCAAGTATATCAACACCCATAAATATCAAATCATTTTAAAAAGCCGAAACCGAAACGATTACCGAAAAATCTATATCAATCTCACCATGATCGCGTCTAAAATCCTCCTCTTCGCCCTCCCCATTCTTCCCATCTATGCCGCCAGCTTTGAGTGCCAGTGGCCGGGGCACTGCGTTGGAGCACAGTGTTCCAGCTACGACGATTGCTCTGACGACTTAACCTGCGAAGATGGCCAATGTCTGGTGGCAAACGCGCCTGTCGATCCCTTTACCATATCTTTGTCCACTTGGAATCGACACTACTGTACGTTTGCCCCTGAGGGTTGCCACCACGATTGCGAGCAGTGGAGCCGGTGCTACGACTTTACCGATCTCCTGGTGACTGGCGAACACTTCAACGTTGGAACTGGCAACATACAACTGGAAGTGAGGGATGAAGCGAGCAACACACTAGTTTGGTCGACGATCGGGAACGCGAGGGAAGACACTGGGAAAGTGAGAGGGAGTTTTAGGATGCAGACTCCACTTGGCGCATCCTTCGCCCTGTCCGAAACAAACGCTTATGTGAAGGTCCTGGATATAGAGAGTGGCCAGTGGTCGGAACCAGAATACTTCGCGTACTTGAAGGATGCGGACCAGTAAAGGGATGTAACTGAAAATGGGTATCGAAGTCCATGTATTCATTCGTTTTCCTGCATTTTGTCCGAGAATTGCATTTTCCTGTCATCTTCTAAAGCCTGTCCTTTGTTTCAGCCCATCTATAGAATAATTAGCGATCGATCTTGCAGAGAAAGTTTTCGATACCTTACATGTATCACAATTGATTCCATCTGACGGGAGAGTTTGAATTCATGAGAGGCTAATGAACCACCCCCATTCTTTGAGCACGTCTTCCCAGTCTCTTCTCTTCTCTCCGTTCAGAACAGGCCTCCATACCTCCCGAAGAACTGTCTGTACATCGCCGACGTTTTCGTACCGATTTCGCTCCTGGATCGCTTTCAGTCGTTGGGAGCATTTCGTAATCTCTTCCTCAGACTCTAGTTCTGAACCAGCAAGGAATATGGGATAAAGCAGGCTTGAGTCGGCCGGGCTTCCTGGCGGTATCCTAGATATGAACTGCCACGCCCGGGAAGCTAATCCTGGGACAAGCAATCTGTGCGCTTCCGAACTCCGGTAGAGTTGAATGAGCGCAGCGATGCGACAAGATTCAGCGAGTGCGATGAGGTCGAGCGCAATGGGCATGTCGATGTTCTCAAAAGAAAATGGGCTCTCATATTTCCACTCTTGAATTTCGCGTTCAGTCGCAGCAAATGCCGCCTCGGAGATTTGCGGGAAAGCAGGCGTTGGGGTCGTCACATACTGAATGCGGCATATCAAGGAATAAAGATAGTATGATATTCCCATGAGCGGGTCGACAGTGGTAAGCATTGCCGTTGGCGGGATCTGGAAATGCCAAGGATCTCTTTCGTTGAGAGAAAGTGGATTGGTCCTTGACACACTAGTCATCACCGATGCCATAACATCATGGTATGTGAAGTGTCTCCGAAGGGACTCAATTTCCCAAGAGTTCAGGAAATCGTTTTCTGAGTACATGGAGTTGAGGATTCTTCGGACGCTCTGTAGCTGAGCAAGCCACCGAGTACTTTTGGTGCCATTCAGTGCTTCAAGGCCAACGAGGAGAAGAGTAACGGCGATGACTTGATAGACGTCCATTACCGGCTGACCAATCGGTGAGATCCGCCCCCTGAGGAAGGCATGACATTTGACCTGGTGTTGGGATGATAGGTTTCGAAGGTGTTGGGCTCTATCGGGGTTAGCAGTCCGCCTGGCCAGCTGAGCAGAGGACAGAGCTATGACGGCGTCCAACACCCCTTCAGACTCTAGGGCCATCGGGATGTACAGTCTTGTGTAGAAGCTTGACGGAGTGGTCGCTACAGATATACTCGGAACATATGCATCGATGTAGTAGCTTAGTAAGTGTCTTTTTTCGTTACCCTCGTCTCCGGTAAATGCTGACCACGGATCGACGGATCTCCTCAGAGTGCACATCGCAGATTCTGAGGCAGGAGTCGCAGATCGCGTGGATGTTTCGGTAACGATTTGACGCTGTGTTTGCCATTCACACTTCACGTTGAGACGCGTGCAATTCTGGCAATCTGGGCGTTGGCCATCGCAACGCTTTCTCCGAACACGGCCTACCAAGCCATAAGCTTCGGTCTGACGTAGGCTTGCCACTCTCAATATTTGTATCACTCACATGTCAAGCAGCCTTGTCGCGATCGGGGAGCAAACTTGCGCTGCCTGGGGCGGGGCTCAGCCATCGCGCGCAACGCCGACAATGCTGCGGCGAACTGCTGATCGGTGACACAAAAACGGCTCGTATTGCTGCGCACAGTGCATTCGCTTCAGATGCGGTCCACAGCACCGGAGTTCCAATGAGGGCGACAAGTGTGTTTCAACCAGGTGGTGGGTACCAAGGGACAAAAGGGTGGAGTGAGGATGAGACGATAAAGTGAGCGATCCAAATATACCGCACGGACCAGGGTGCTAATAGAAATGAGGATTAGCGTTTCGGCAACTGGCGCGACCTCGGAAGTTCTTGAGCCGACGCTAGTCGCCCCCATTATCACCAACCTCGTCTTGCGAAAATCAAACAGGTATGCGTTTTTCTAGGGTACCAGCCCGCAGTTTCCTAGTCAATATAAGCCTTGGCCCGACATATTGCTGGGTGGTTCCGCTACGAATGAACAGCACCTTTCAGCACGCGCGTCAGACCCCACGTGCTCTGCGTGGGCTTTTGCATCCTTGTCTATTTCGTCTGTCTTTGGAAATACCTCCAATGTCATCTCCGACGATTCTTAATGCAATTGGCGATCGGTAAGATCTATAAAGATGGGCACATCGGTTCTTTGGAGGCGAGGGATTTCACTCCAGTCCGTCAAAATTAGGCAACATTGCCTCCTCACACTCAAACCCAATGAAGGGCTTTAAGGGGCTTGCGCTCATTGCTTGGGTAGAAATTGGTCTGGCTACTCGCAACGACTTCAATGTGCTGAAGCACTTAGGTGGGAGCAGCCCATGGTTTTCCGGTAAGAGAATTGCTCGAAAACAGCACAAACGATAGTCATAATAATACGTTGCAGGTCCTGAGTTGACAGGTATATCCTCTGAAGTCCCTTCGGGATGCGTTATTGATCAGGCCGCCTTCGTCTCGCGACATGGCAGCCGGTATCCGGATCAAGGTGCCTATAATGAATGGGTGAATCTCTCTTCACGGATTCATGCAGCCAAATTCGCCGTTCTCGACGAGAACCTCAAGTTTCTTTCATCCTGGCTACCTGTATTGAAGCACCCCGCCGAAGAGGTCGCCCAAATATCTACCACAGGGTACAAGGAACTGTACGATATGGGCGCCACGTACCGTCTTCGGTACCCCAATCTCTATGTCTACAACACCAATTTCACCCTCTGGAGTAACTACTACTCCTCAAGCCCGCGCGTTCGAGATAGCGCACGTCTCTTTGCGCGAGGGTTTTTGGGTCCCAATGCAACCGACCTAGGGTCAATATTTGCGATCAATGCCAGCGATCCCCGATCGTTCATGAATTCCCTTGCTCCCTCGGACCTTTGCCCTGCGTATTCTGACAACAGTGGCGGTATTCAGAAAGACACCTGGGATAACATCTATCTCCCGCCTATTCAGACGCGTCTGAACAAGCTCATCCGCGGAGACTTCCAATTCACACAAAAAGACGTCAATATCATTCCATACATATGCGGCTTTGAAACGCAAATTACAGGCTTCACTTCACCGTGGTGTTCCATCTTTACAGAGGAAGAGATTTTGCAATATGAGTATGCGCAGGATCTCCGTTATTGGTATGGTACTGGGCTCGGTACGGATATCGAAAAGTACATGATGGTACCTGTGCTGGATGGGCTTGTTCAGCGATTTGTGGATGGACCTGATGCGATGTATAAGAACTCAGATGGCTCAGCGTTTATGCCTCCCCAGCTCATTGCTGCTTTCTCAAACGACGGACAGATCAATCAGCTCGCAGCAGCAATTGGCGTGTTCGAAGATGAGAGCGATCTCCCTGCGAAGAGAATTCCGAAGAATAGATTATTCAAGGCGAGCAATTTCGTTACTATGCGTGGAACTATTTGCTTCGAGCGCCTTCTCTGCTCCGGTCAAAGAAATGGAAATGCGACCTACATGCGAATACGACTCAACGACGTCGTGTACCCCGTTGCTAACTGCCAGTCTGGCCCTGGGAAGTCTTGCCCGTTGGGCCAGTATCAGACGCTTGTGAAGAACAAACTCGAGCGCGCTGGAAACTTCTCGCATGCATGCCATGTCACGAATCCAGCCGTCCCTGCTAGAAGCAACAGCGCGACATTCTTTACCGATGTCAAGTTATCATTCGAAACCCTCGTCAGGCCGTAATGTACCAATCTGATATCCGTGGGCATATCAGCATATAATGTAATGTGTTGTTTTGCACCTAGTTTTAAGATGCTCTGTAGTGATTGGCTTCACCGCAGTATTCTAGCTTTCAAGCTTCCTCATTCAGCCCTACCTTTGGTGCTCGCGATATCAGTGAGCATAATTCCTGACAGTTCTGTCCATCCTGACTTTGAGTCATCAATGTCAACCCAGGAACATCGGAGGGCGCGTTCCACGCACACGCTCTGACATGAAGCGCTGAATAATGACAAACGGTCCGTGCGTAGAGCTCGTAAAGACATCCTCCTCACTCAGACTTACCAATCAGATGGCTCCATGTCAGCACCCCCCAAGCCACAACAATCCCCGCCGTGCATTTCTTTGACCGACGGAAACCTCAAAAGTTCATGGAAACCCCACGATTTGTTCGGAGCTCACATACAGGTTCTTAGTCTAAATAGGGCCATTCCTTTTATCGAGTGAACTTCTGCGGGAACCTTAACCGACGGAAAATCTGATCAGAAAGCGCACTATTAGTTAGGCGAATTTAAAGATGCAATTGGTCGGTTCAAGAGCACTAGTTCGTGTTTCGTATCGCATGCAGACTAAGTTTGACATGAGGGCGCACGCTTGTTCGCTAGAACAGGGAATGTGGAGGGCGTAGATGACAAAGTTAGGTGGTGACTGAATGAACATGACTCCGACATAGGAAGCAATTGCGAAAGTGATGGAGATGGCGAGTGTATAAAATGGCCAGGTGAGTCCCAAGGACTTGTTCAGCATCACCACCACTACTCCACTCTCTCCCAGCCAATCATCAACTTCCACCTCAGGCCTTCGGTCACGAGCATTATTAGACGTAGTTACCATATTATCATACCATTACAAGTTCGGTCTTCGTAACTTGACTTCAGCGGCTTCGGCTGGAAACTTTTCACACCATACTTCAACACAATACAAACCTTCACCCATCGTATCTACCGGGGTGACTACAACAGTCTCACAACCCATCAACCGCCAATACACCTTCCGAGCCCCAGGCTCTACTGCAACAGAAGCGCAAGCAGAGGCTACTTTTGGCGCATCATTCATATCTCTCCTCAATCTCCACCTCCATTCCATCTCCACTTCAAACGGCAATTCACCAAAAACTCACCATGGGTTCCCAAACCACCTACACCGCTTCAGCCATTAGCTCCGCCCGCCCCTCGTTCGAAACCACCAAAACAGGCACCACAACCTCAACAACCAGTCTCCTCTCCAGCGACCCTATAGCCTCAACAGGCAAGGCCAAAAAAGCGTGGGCGGCTATCAAGAAGCATGCAAAAGAGCACCACCGGAGTGTAAATGCGGCTTATGCAGCGTACTACGGGGCGGGCCAGATGAGGCCTCAGGTACAGCCGATGAAGGGCCCGCAAGGCACGAGGGAGTCGGCTGGTGGGCGGTTTGCTTGAGGGTGAGAGCGAAGGGGGGCGTTTCTTGGAGTTTGGAGATTGGGTTTTCAATTGCGAGGTTGAATGCATGATTGGAGTTTTGTTTAGGTACTAAGCCGTCATAGCATTAGGAAAGTATGATCATCGCTCAGGAAAAAAATTTCGTTCCAATATATCTAATACGTATTCAACTGTCAAGCGGTTGTTCGCCATCGTGGTGTGATTATGCTTCCATACGATTACGTATGGAGCCTTCGTCCATTCACGATGACATACTCCAAGCATGTCACTACGCCATATTTCCCTCCAAAGCCCCTCTGTTCTATTCGTCAGATGCAGCCTCCTCTCATGTATATAAATCCCTTCTCTCTTTCCTTGCCCCCATCCTTCCACACACGCCTTCCAAACAGCCTCACAAACAGCCTCAAAACATACTGCAAACAGATACCTGGTGGTATCTTTTCAGGAGGCTCTAAAATTATTGGCAGGAGAAACCATGTCGAACACTCCGAAGCTAAAGATTCTGCTATGCTTTCAAATATCAGGTATCCTTTAATAAATGGGGCGTATATTTCTCATGCAGGCATTTATGCAGGCATTTTCGCAGGCATTTTTCAAGGCTCTTAAAAACCCCCGCTCCGCAACTCCATGGCTGGTCTCTCTGCTTTCTGCGCTAAAAGGGTTCTCTGAAGCGCAATATCGAGCGCTTAAAAACCTGAGGCAAAGAGGATTGTGGAGAGGAACCCGGCAGCGAGTCTAAAATTTCACGCCTCGTCTTGAATCCTGGTCATCTTCAGACCTACCAGAGTACATAAACGCCCCCGGACTATGTTTCTCGTCTTTCTTTCCCGACCACCACCTCGGTTAGAGGCCTCAAAACCCGTAGGTGCCACAATTCATGTTTGTGGTTGACGTCCATGAAAAATCATATTGGAACTATTCTGTGCCTACCTTTTTAAGACTTAAAACTGTCTCGGCCTTCCGCACGTCTCCTACTGACAAAAAGCTCACCCACGAGATCTCTATGCCGACTAAAATCGAGCCTCTTAAAATGCTTCAACTTTGACTCACATGGCTGTGCTCCCAGCCACTTGTAATACAACAGTTTAGCAACAAGCAGTATGCCTCGTCCAGCAATCAAAACCAAGTCTTTCTATGCACGCCAACGTAGACCGAGAGAGACAGAAGAACTTGAATATATATATTCTACCTGTATCGAGAGATACCCCTCTCCGCTTAAGCTAGTCTTACAAGTGCGGCGCATTACATTGATAGCGGGCTTGTATATAACAAGCGTGGATACTGAGTGGGAGGAATGGATTGTAGAAGAAACCTCTTAAAGTAAAGCGCATATGGATTATCCAGAATGCAACTGAACTAAAATACCACGACCATGAATACTATGCCTGGAGCCACAAACTTCTCTCGATGCAATAAAACCATCTAACATTACGCCAACGTCCACGGTGGTATGGGATTGGAAAAAACTCGGTGGAATGCTCCGCATAATCATCATGGTTGGCTTATACAAAATGGACTAGAGCATGAAACATGGACTTCGAAATAAAATTTTTGACCTAAGACAAATGGAATTTTGGAACCGCTACGGCATTAAATGGATCAACTGGTGGATCTAACGAGCGAAACCATTGACCTAGCCTACTACGGGGTGTAGACTGGACTGCGCAAGGGAAATAAATGAACTACAACTACTCCATGTCCGAAGCAACGCTTTCCGCAATGTGATAAAGAAATTTTCATGATTCGTGAATGCTTTGGGAAGTGATCTTTGAAGATTGTGGTGATGGAAGGGTCATGTCAAGATGCAAGAGTGCGCGACGATTAAGTGCATCACGAACAGAACCCAATAGTAGGAATTTCGGATGGTATGTGGTCGCCTAGTACAAGATGTGGCTAGTATAGAGTTTATCTGTTTGCGAGAGAGGAGATATTGTTGAGGATGTTTATTTCCGTCTTGGATTGTGACTGTCACGCTTTACATTAGGTAATAGAATGAAATAGATGAAAAGCTGCTACCTCGCAGATTGGGAGAGCTTTTATTGGCAGAGATGCTATTGGCCATCACCCACCACGCGCATTGCCCTTCATGGACCCTCGGTCCACCAAGCCTGTTATATCGCACGGTGAGTTGGATAGCTGGCGGATGATAGAGGGCATATAGAGGCGCGAGGGGTCGATTAGGTGACGAGAGCTAAACTAGATAGATTGAGCGATTGTGTAAGATCTCATGGAATCTATCTCGCATCCTCTACGGCGCCGGTGACGCTCGTTTCGAAACCCGGCCCTCCCCAGCGCTCCAAGATTTCCACGATATCTTTGACCGGATATCCTATGTTGGCGTCTTTGGCAGCGATGTCCGTTATCCCCTAATATCCTCTGTATCTAGTCTCTCCCTCTCTGTAACCCAAGCCCCAATACATCCCCGCAGGTGCATTTCTGGCAACACGGAGGCATCACCGGAAAAGTGACCAAACAGGAGCCACTCATCATGGGCCACAAAGCTGTGGGCATCGTACACAGCATCGGTCCATCCATAACCAGCGTCCAGCCTGGTGACCGCGTTGCTAACGAACCCGGGTTTCCGTGTCGACAATGCAGGCTGCGTAAATCTGGACGGTATAACCTTTGTTTAAATATGCGGTTTGCGGTAGACCCGCCGCATATACAGGGTACATTGACACCCTTGTTAAAAATTCCAGACTCACTGGGTTTACAAGAGGCTGTGCTCGTGGAGCTCTTGAGTGTCGCAGTCCATGTGAACCGTCTCACAGACTTGCGACCTGTACAAAGCGTCCTGGTTCTAGACCCCGGTACCATCGACTTGATATGTGCGGCCGTTGCGAATGCGAATGCGAATGCGTTTAGTACAACAACGGCATGCATTGCTGATATCAAAGCCCCTAAATTAGACTTCGCGAAGACCTTCGTCACATGTTCGACAATCATCCCGGATCCGCACTCTAAGCCCGAACAAAACGCTTTCCGCTTCAAGCGCGAATATAGGCTCTCCGAAGGTGCCGATGTGGTTTGGGGTGCATAGGAGTCGAGTCGTCTGCGCAGACTGGAATATAGGCATCAGCCCTGGGGCAATCTTCGTGCAAGCCGGAGTGGGGGAACCACTACAAGCACGCCGCTGCTGGCTATGAGTGAGAAGGAAACTGTGGTCAAGATTTCATTCCGGTACGCATCTGGTGGTTACAAGCTTGCTCTGGAGTTCCTGGCATCGAGGATTGTAGCGGAGTCGTTAATTAGTAGTGCTATGCCTTTTGAGCATGCGAAGGAAGCGTAGGGGAAGAGAAGGAAGGGAGAGGGGACTAAGAATTTGATACAGTGGGTTCATGATTAACCAGCCTCAGAGAGATCCTTGTAATGCAATTGCAGGTCCGGGAATCACACTCATTTTTACCGCTTATTTGCTAGAGTTTTAACAGCTTTCCCAGTAGGATCCCTTACAGATCCTTTCTTTAGGGAGGCTTGATATGGGATAGATGCACACGAGGCAACTAGCCTTAAAACAAACGGTCTCCACTTCCATTTCCCATTTTCCGCGTTGTTATGCCTAGCAGTAGATACCAACGCGCTTCGAATTCTACCCTCAAGGTTTCTCGTACGCTGAAAAGATGGAAATAAGATGAATGTGTCCTCCTTACTACAGTTATTGAGTATAGCCCAGCCATTTTCATCTTGTCGCCCTTGGAAGTCACCACGTCCTTCTCAACGCTAAACATCAAACTTCCCACTTCCCACTCAACTCCAACATATCTTCCCCCACTCTACAGCCACACAACCTTCTTCAATCTCACCACCGTATCCATCTGCGCCTTCATTGCGCCCGGCGTTTGGGCTGCTATTAACAGCCTCGGCGTCGGCGCCGCCCCAAGCCCGTACTGCATCAACGCCGCCGACAGCATAATCTTCATGCTGAAGTTCCTGATCTGTATTTTCCGCTGTTCTCTAATCATCCGGATCGAGCTAAAGTGGGCATTTGTGTCCGGCATGATTGGATTCCCCATCTATGCCGCAAGCCTGTACCTCCATGTCAAGTATGGGATGGTGGTGAGTCATACGGCCTAGGAGAGCTATGCAAGGAGACTAGTATTCTCCGTGTTATATACCTGACGGCAGTGACGGAAGAGCTACGTATCACACTATTTACGCCCCTGTCATGCTTGAAAAATTTAGTGTATGTCCAACTAAGTTATGCAGATTCATCTCCACTCTGTGCGAGTATGAAATCATAGCTAGAGAGGTCAACACCTTTTTCTGCAGACTACTTCGTACAGAATTCCCAAACTACTGGAATATTCAGTCACTGATCGAACATATCACCTACCTGTCAAAAAAAAATTAAAATCTGGTGGGTATATTTAGATAGCTTATGACATCAATGGAAGGTTACAGCCTATGACTCGGTCTCTAGGTTCCGACAAACTCACAAACCCCTTTAGGCCCTCAAATGCTGCATAAACCCATGTGCCCAATCAATCCCAACCGCCAACCAACTCTCCTTACTCTCCTCAATAAGTCTCTCAAATGCCCTCATCGCCTCCTCTTCCCCAATCTCCAGGCTAAGTCTCTCCTGGACCTTCCTCACACTCCCCTCCCTCTCGACCTTAATATCTGGAATATTAGCTCCCTGCATCAATGCAAACAGATTCAAGATCAAATTCGCGCTCTTCCTTAACGCCGCAAAGCTCTCAAGACAGTATTCTTTGAACGATCGGTAGTTCGCGGAGGCTGGGCCACCCATACCTTCCACCATCTCCTTGCAGAGTTTCATGTTGGGCGCGAAGGGCTTGGGGTCGCGGCCGAGGATGTATCCGAAGTCGACGTGGAAGAAGGCGCCAGAGGGGGTGAGGAGAAGGTTGTCTAGATGGCGGTCGCCGACGCCTAGGATGTAGGTTATCACGCAGTAGCCCGCGCAAGATTTGATGTACGTGTCCATGGATTCTTTGCGGACGCCTAGAGGGGCAGTATCGTCAGGGTTGTTTGCGCGGAGGTAGGCGAGGAGGCTTCCTTTATATTTCGACACTGCAGCCGCGAGGGACATTGATGGGACGAATTGCAGGGCACCGGCTTGCGTCGATGTCGCGAGGATTCGGTAGGGTGTGAGTTTGAGGTCCAGGTTTTCTTTTTGTAGGAGGCGGTCCATGAGCGTTATGATCTGAATGACGAGTTGGTCCTGGCGGAGGTCGTCGCCGAATTTGAAGATTATTGGGTATTTAGTGTGGGTTGTGGTTTTGAAGTTGAGGATTAGCGGGAAGAGAGAGGATTTTAGGACATTGCAATCCTCGGGGTAGATGCCGGTAATCATGATTGAGGGATCGAGGGGAAGAGGGATGGGAGGGTCGATGTGGAGGAGCTCGTTCTTGGGGTCTGCGAGGAACTTCTTCAGACGGGTAATCTTGCGCAGGCGATCTTCTCGCGAGAGTTTGATATCCCGTGAGAGCTTGGTGAGGACCAGTAGAAGCTCGCCTTGGCGCTTGAAAGTCTCGCGTTTTTCCCTGCCTTCGGGAGTTTTGTCCAACTCTTCCATGAAGTCGAACTCGACTCTAGCGAAGAGATCGCGATGTTCCTCGGGTTGATCCCTGCTATCGTCGCTGATTTCCACCATCAGGTACCAGTGGAAGAAGTTACCAAGTGTGAAATTATTGGCTGCACGAGTGATGAGGAACTCTGCGAGAGACGAATGGGCTTCTCCAGGTGCTTCATACTTCAAGGCCTGGACAAGCTGTAAGAGGTACACCAGGAGTTCATCGTCGTCAGCTTTCTTTAATCGATCCACGGCATACCCTCTCACCAATGGAGAATCGAACTGGGGGCCTAGCAGCTCGAGGGCATCGTCGACGTCAATCTCGGCCCACTTCTCCAGCAAGGGGGCTCCTTGCCGGAGTTCGATTGGGTCTCTCCAGTTTGTAGATTTAACGAATTTGGTCAAAGCCCGCTTGTCTCTCAGCAAATAGTACCTGAACTTCCAGATCTGGTCCCGGTCATCAGTGTTGATTTCGTGCAGAGGACCGTAGGCCAAGATCTTGTTGAGCTCATCACGAATCTTCACCGTGGGCTTTCGGTCCCGATCTAGAGAGTCGGATTGCTGGCTTCGCATCAGTCTGCGGTGTTTCGACTCGGCTGGGTTATCACCCCGACCAATCTCTGGGTCGTATATTCTAATCAATCGCCCGTCATTGGCATCTCCATATGCATTGCCGTTCACGTTGATACCGGGGCCGAATGAGACTTCGGGAGGCGGTCGAAGCATGATATCGGAGTCGGCGGCCAGCTTGATGGTGGACACGGGGGGTGGAGCATACTCAGTGTCAGCGAAGACTATCGAGTGATCAAAGCGCGGAAGTTCTATGTCCAGGTAGAACAGTTCGTCGTCTGCGGGGTCGCTAGTCCGGTTGGGGGCATCGCTGGCCACATCGTTTGAGAAGGAACGATTATGCCGACGCTGCGCCGCGGCCTCGGCCCTCAGTGCCTCATTCCTTATCTTCATCATCTTCTTGAAGACCAGGCCGTCCAACCACTGATTCTGGGGGATGTCGCCCATCTCCTGCTTCTTCAACAATTCCTCGAGGCGGTGCATCTCTGCCACCTGTTCATCCACGGCATTTTCAGCCACGACGTCGTTCCTTCCCCTCCTGGCCGGTGGCAATACCCAAGGGGTGGCGGAAGAGGAAAGACCATCGGCCGCCTTGAAGCGATGCAGCCGACACCTCTGCCTGCCCTTCTGGAGCGTGTTGTCCTTGTCAAAGAGGGGTATTGTTGTGCCTCCGAATGGAACCGCGTGGAGATTGGAGTCGTTATCCTCCGCGGGCGACAGGTCCCAGACAGTTATGGCGAGTTGCGCCGTAGCGGGGAGGTTAGAATAGGTCACGGGCAGGGCCAGCCACTCGTTCCACACGCGGCTGGTTTTGAAGGACTTGTAGGCAGTTTGCACGGGGAGGGTGAGCGGCTTGCTGTCAGCCCATATCTGGGCAGTCACATATAGCTCAGAATGTGGACTGGGTACATTGTGAGAATGGACGCTTGGTCCCAAAGAGCAGGTTGGCAAACTTGATATTCGAAGCTCGGTGCCTCAGGTCCGGGCGCTTCAGCAGCACGGAGTATGGGATGGGTTTCTGGTGGCCATCCAGACGGTCGCTGCACCAAATTAATACAGGGCTAGGCACGAACATTGGGGAGGAGGGGAGGGGGGGGAGGGGGGGGGGGACACACATGCGAACATGGACGGAAAGCTGGTCTAGGGCAGAGGAAGTGGCGAAGGAGAAGGCTTCCATATCGAGGGGCGTAGTGAGAGGCGGATGCTATAGCATGCCATGGGGACTCCTCATACCGAACATGTACAGGTCACTAGGGGGGGAGGTGAGAAGATGGCAGGAAGCAGCAGGCCAGAGGGTGCGAAGCTCAAGCTCCCGCCGGGGAAATGTCGGTCAAAGCCGCTCATGGATGACGCGGACGAGTCATGGTGCCAGTCAGGGGGGCAGTCAGCCGTGCATCCTGATTCTGCTGTGCTGTTGGTACCCCCCACCCCCTAGCGCGCAGATTGCTCAGGTGAAGTCGCGCTAATTAGCTCCCCTGGCGATTTCTACGGGGCCCTTGCCCTTGTTGCCTCCGCCGCGTCGTGCTTGCCCCCAAAAGCCAGGCCCCTCAACACCAACACCGCGCTTTTGTCTCGATCCGCGATTGTGCCTTCCCTCCCTCCCCCCCCCCTGAGCGGCCGCCCACATAAGACTCTTCCGCCATGGCGCGTCTTAATGCTCATCTGTCAGCCACGCCTCAGAGCCACCGCTCATCCACCGTCGACTCGCTGTATCGCGACCCCACGCCACGGCCACATCTCAACTCTGCAAGTTCGCGACAAGCTGCCACGCTCTCCGCCATGAGCCCGGCCCGCTCGCTGAATTCCGACAAAGAGAATCAAGAGCCAGATTCGCGTGCAAACACTCCTCGGCCTACAAAAGCCAGGCGTCCCATGGCCGCATCAGCACCGCGACTGCCCACCCCTAACTCTGGCCCCGGCTCTGCCTCTGGCTCATCCTCATCTGGCGCGAACAAACGGCGGAGAACCGGTGACTACACTATCACCAACCCTACCGCTATCTCTCGACATGGTGAGGAAGACCTTCACGATGGCCGGGACGAGGTGTCAGAGCACCACGACAATGACGACGACGACGACGACGGTGAGGCTGATGGCACCAAATACTACAACCCTTGTCAGGATGTCAGGTTGCGGCAAGCCGTTCGCGCCAACATTACCAAGAATCTGCGCGAGATGGAAGGTGAGAATTGCTGTCTGGGTGTCGCCTTCCTCTTCTAACAGCCCCTTCCAGAGAACCGCGACGAGTTGATCAAGCCTGGCAATTCTGGCCTGCTAGACCACATCAAACGCGAGAACGGCCTCATGGAAAAGGTCAGACAGACATCGGATGCCGTTCAGGACGCGCGCTTCATGGTTACCGCAAGCGACTACGCCGGCAAGAAGATGAACAACTGCTTGCAGGGCAACGCCGGCGTCGGCGTTGACATAGATGTGTTTGTCTCCAAGTGCATCTTCTTCATGAGGGCAGGCGGGAGGACCGCGGAAGAGGAAGACGGTCGCGCCTCGACGCAGGAGCGTGGCCGAACACGGACTGCCGCCAACGACGACGATGAAGACGATGATTCGGGCGATGGCCTTGACTGGGCTGTCTTGGGACGTGAAGCCTGCTTTCCTTTCAACAGACGCCCCCCGACATGCAGCTTCCTCCTCGGTCCTCTTTCTGTCCAGAAACGCGCCCGCACTACTCAAGCACGCCGTGCTAGGTCGCAGAGGCAGCCTCTCGGCCCGGCTACCAAACCCCAGGAGCTCGAACAGTCGGATCTGAAGCAGTCTGAGAACTCCAATTTGACCCATCTCGTAAAGGGCATCAAGTCGCGACTGGAGAAGCACATCCAAGCCGGTACGAGGAATATCGAGGCTGAGCTTGAGGAGCTCGGCGACGAGCCCGACGATGAGGACTTCAATGCAGCCTGTAGACGGCAGCGTGTCTATCAGTCTCCCGACCAGGAGCCTTGCGTCTCACTGTTTGACTTTGTAGTAAACCCCAATTCGTTTGGACAAACCGTCGAAAATCTGTTCTACGTGAGCTTCCTCATTCGAGAGGGCAATGTCAAGGTCCTCCAGGATGAACACAGTTTACCGCTATTAGGTAAGAGTACGTCTATAATCAAATATCTCCCCAGACTAACTTCGCAAAGTACCCTCCGCACCCCACTCATTGCAAGAGCAACGAGAGCGTAATGTACAAAAGCATCAAGCCGTATTCAGTATCGACTGGCCTACCTGGAAGAAGCTCATTGAAGCCTTCGACATCAAGGAGCCGCTTATTCCCCACCGAGTGGCCGAGGAGACCAACGTCTCAGCGGGAGCCTGGTATGGCTGAATACCATCGCCTACCCTTTGGTCTTGACCGATAGCGTCAGCCCGCGGTCTAATGTCTTCTAGCTCTGTCCGACTACTTAGGTACGCTCCATTCAAAGGGGGTGTTTCGGGTACTATTTGATTGTGTAACGATGGAAGCTATATGTGTAATCCAATATCCTTTCTTGGCGCTGTGGGACTACGGGGGGGTTTAAGAGAATGATGGGCGTGATACTTCTTCTGATTCTTGCGCCTATTATTCTTATTTCTTACATCGGTACTCTGGATCTCTGGATATTTCATACCTATTTACCTCTCGATACCCGGTCTTGAATCTCATTGCGGCGCTTCTTTGCCTGCGGGGAGTAGATGGATGGGACAGATGAGGTCAATAAAGTTCTGATTTTGGAATGCATTCACCCTCTTCTGTCGTGCAAGCTGTGTGAAGTCCTTCAAGCCCTGGAGCGCGTCCTGGAATAGCTATGGGCTGAAGCCGGATGGGAAGGGCGGCACGAAGCGGTTCGGGAACGAATCGGTTCGAGAACGAATGGTCTGTTCACCTTACTGCATCCGTCTTGAAATTGAAAACTAGCTTCGGCTGCAGATGCACGCCCCTCCACTTCCAAGCCGCACTGCAGTCCAGGTGCTCTTATTCCCCTCACCTCTCAGTATCGCCAATGTACTTCTAAGCTTATAAGCTTATAAGCTTCCAAGCTTCCTCATACTCGTACCAGCTATCTTCGTATTCGTACCCCACCATCCCACTTCTCAAAGCATGAGCTACAACTCTCAATCCCCTTCCCTCAAATTCTCCAACCTTACACGATCGGTCTCGAATTTAAATTAACTTCAGCCCCCGAAGCCTTCTTGTGGATACGTGAACATCGTCACGAAGCAGACTCAGACACCCGAGAGCCGGCGGGGCACAGTCAGCCACACTGAGCCCATATTTCCTCACTTCCTGATTAAGTCAGAAAAAGCGAGCATCCATGCATCGTCAACACGATTTCAATCGCCAATGAAGAGATAAGCGCTACTACGTATACCCACATTTAGCAGGGAGTGTATAAACCGCGTGCTCGCTAGCGCTCTGCTCCCCTCCACTCCGATCTGCTTCCGTTCCTTCAACATACCATATCCCACCTCTCACCTCTACACTCCCACCCTACAATAGCCTCACTTGCCCGCCCTCCCCCCTCCCGTTCCCTAGCCCCCGAATTTTCAATGAACATCTCTATCGTCGGCGCTGGCATCGCAGGTCTAGCCGCCGCCATCGCATTACGTCGTGCAGGCCATAACGTGGAAATCTACGAAAAAAGTCAATTCAAGAATGAGATTGGGGCAGCGATTCTGTTGACGCCAAATGGGAATCGCATACTAAGGAAATGGGGATTTGATTTTGAGAGGGCGCGGCCTGTGGATTTTGGACAGTTTAGGTTAGTTTGGATGTGTGTAGAGGGGTCGAGGAATTGGTTGGTTTTAGGGAAGGAATTGAGATATAGAGGAAGTTGAAGCGGAGGGTGAAAAGGGAGTACGAGTAAAACCTAGCTGACAAGGTTATAGATTTGTCCACGGTGAGTCCCTGAAAGTTGTAATCCATGAAGATTTCTCTGGTGTAGAAAGCCGTTTCGGAGACCGCATGTGTGCATATCATCGCGTGGACCTTCATACCGGACTTCGGGACCTCGCGGAAAGGGAACGAGAAGGATGGGCACCACCTGCGAAGATTAAGCTTGGCGCCGAAGTAGTAGGTGTGGATGCGGAAAAGGGCGAGTTAACACTTTCAGACGGGATTAGAGTGGAGAAGGACTTGGTGGTGTTAGCGGATGGATGTCATGCAAGTCCACCGACATGTCCCCTAACTTCAATTGCACAGCACGCCCAGATCCTAATATTAGCAGTGTCCCTTCCTCCTCGACATTACCGGCGAAAACACCCCCAGCGTCAAAATCGGGAAAAGCGTATATAGGTGGTTAGCCCCTTTCGATAAAGTCAAAGAACACCCCGTCGCCAAACAACTTTGGGAAAACCAACCTGCAGGCTTCTGCTCCTTCTTCAACGATAACGGTATCTTCATGGTCACCTATCCATGCCGGAACTCTGAACTTCTCAACTGCGCCGTATTCCACGACACACGGCCCGACGAACGTGACAAAGATGACTGGAACGCAAACACTACCCATGAAAAAGTCCTCGAAGCGTTAGAGGGGTTTAGTGATGCTGTTAGGAATATCCCGCTCACGACTCCGCATATGAAGGCTTATACTGTCACGCAACGGCCTCCAAGTACACGTATTCACAAAGGCAAAGTGCTCGCAATAGGTGACACAGTACATCACATGCTACCCACACATGCCCAAGGCGGAGTCGCAGCCCTCGAGGACGCCGCCGCTCTGGAGGTCCTCTTCGATTCCTCCCGCTTCGCCCCCACATCCCCTCCTTCTCCCTCCACCCTCGAAGCTAGACTCAAACTCTACACAACTCTACGCCTCCCCCGCTCCGCTACAATGCAAATACTCTCATCCACAAATCCACGTTTCACAATGGCGAACCTCGCTACCAAAAACGAAGAGATCCGGAAGTTTTACCAGGGGGATCTGATTGATTGGCCGCTGGGTTGTACTAGTTGGAGTGAGCCGATACGTGAGTTTATATATGGGTATGATGTTTTTTCCGAGGCGGAGAAGGCGATGGAGTTTAGGGAGAGGGATGATGGAAAGGTGCCTGATGGCGTGCTTAAATGGTTTGGAGAGGTGGATGAGAAGTGGACAAGGAGTGAGTATGCGGGTTTGGCATAGGAGTTGTTAGGGCGGGATTTAGGTCGGGGTCTATAAGGGTGACTAATAGTGGTAGGAATGTAGTAGCCATAATTGACTGTAGGTTGTGCGACGTTGGGCAATGAAATTGTGAGCGTTTCTGAGCGATATCGCTGCTTCTGATATTATGTCAGTTACAAAGGCGTCCACCAGCACTGAGGGATAGAATTCCTTGATCAGTGTATGCCATTGCATCGTTTCCTTACCGGTCAGAAACGCCATAATATGTCTTGGTCACCAATATGTTGGGCAGCGGCGAGATGTCCCTTAAACTTCCTTATTTCTTTGTCCGCACCTCTAAAGCCAGAATTACACGCAAGCAAACGAAACGCAACTCATTTGTCCCCAAACAAACGTGGAAAAAATACGCCAATTTCCCATCTTCATCACGAACGGTATGGTTCCAAGTTGGCTCACTTCGCTAAAAACTAGGAGGTTTACAGGGAGATTCATATAAGGGAAGTCCTCATCCCCAAGTTCAAATATATGGTAAGTTCTTCTTCTCTTTTCGTGATTGTAGCTTCGTCTTGTTGATAGATTTGATGAGCCTTTAGAAGTGTAAAGAAGCTGCCCTGTCGAAGCTAAGTTTTGGTGAATTCTGGACAGGCTTGAAGCTTGTACGGGTACACCCAACCATTGTCAACGCCAAGGGTAATAGTGACACTATCTTATCAAACACCTTTCTTGTCATTGTTGTAACATCGTGAAGCCCCGGGATAAGGAATATCTGAAATCGATGCTAAAGGAAGGCTCGATTTTGGGGATACTTTAACTAGTCCGATCCATTGCGTAGGTAGCACTTTCGCCGGTTCCCCTTTCTTGCTTCCTCAGCCAAAACAGAATCCTATATTACCCTATGTTTGGGGTATATAAGCCCCCCATCCTTCAGCCTATTTACCCTCCTGTCCTCCTACACGCCCTGGTCTTCGACACTCGAACATCGGTTTGGAAAATGCAAAAGCCGTCAAATATGGTCCCAGCCTCTAAATGAGATGAAGGCAGAACTCATATTCTGGTCGCCGTGGATCAACCTTCCTACACTTGTCTTACTTTTCTAAACAATCCAAACTCTCGATTCGGAGCAGTTTGGGGGCTTTGAGGCTCCAGCTCGACGCTTGTTTAGTCAGTTAACGCGTTCCTAGCTTTCGACAAAGTCACCGTACAACTTCGAGATGTCGTCCCAACGCACGACTATGTCTATACATCATCATGTCACCTCCAAGCTCCGCAGACTCACCGTTGGTACCGCTGCTGACCGACCGAAAGATGTACACAAGGCCTGTCACGTCCTCATGCTTCTCGAGCCCGTTACGGCCGATCTCATGTACTAAGCAGCAGCCAGATGTCCAGTATCAGCTCGTGGAAGGGGAATACGGTAGTTAGGGGTACCCAAGATGAGATGGGGTAAGGGGGCCTTGGATATAGTAGGCATAGCAGCAGACGGTATAGAATTAGCATGATATCGAGATCGAAGCCCGCGCTTCGGAAAGTAGGTTGAATGTCACTAGCAGAACGCGGTCGCTGCAATTACATACAAGGCAGAAAGGCTCTGCATATCTTAGTGATATACGGATTAGTTGTTACCCTGTCAACAACGAACGGCTCCTTATATAAGCACTATAAACTTTAGCGCCGTAGAAATGTGCTTTAGTTTAAATTCTTAGGGTCATGAGGAGTTCTTATCGTTCATGTTCATGAGGGCTAGGTACGGTAGATCTAACAGTCGGTAGCTATACCCAGTACAGCACTGCACTATCTAGGACGTTAATGGCCACCCTTAAGCTGGAGCGGGTCGTCGACCTCCCCGCTAGCAGTAGCGATGTTAAGTGCTAACTTAGATCAACTGCTAGATGGTATTTATAAGCATGCTCATGCAGCTTGACTATTTTATATATGTACTAGCTTCTGCCTTCTGCTTTAAACAAGAACTAATTTTCTAAGCTACTGGAACTTTTGTTCCATAAGTAGTCTCTTGAAGGCGAAAACTAGGACATTTGTAAGCGGACAACATAAAGACAGATAGTCCTTTTGAGCGCCAACCTTTACATCCTCCAGCTTCCATCTATTAAGAGTCTCTAGTGATTGCTGTAGTTGGATAGGTTGTTCTATAAAATAGCCTCGTTGTTGCACCCTGTAACGTAGATTTAAGATTGGCCATGCTGGTTAGCGTGTCTGGATGCTCTCGCCAAGCACCGTCGAACTAGAGCATAGACTAGTTCTCCTCCTGAGCCTTCATTCCTTCACAAAGACGTTAGAGTTTAATCAGGGACGTCCTTGGGCTCAGCCTTATACTCTAACATAAGCGCCTAGTTCATTATTTTATAAACATGGAAGGAATATGTTGCATCAGCCTTTTTAATTGCTTGGGGTTTGCTTCTTGTTACGCAAAATTTACACTGAGCGCTCAAACCTATCACGCTTCCTGATAGAAAGAGAGAAGTGATTGGATTGTAAAATTAGCCTCTCCACTTTGTACTCCCGCAATCACAAGAGAAAAATGACACGTTGCTTATTAGCTAGTCTGAGTAACCATCAAGTCGACATTTATAAAACTTGTTTCCAACCCCTACTTCCAATATTTTGCATCTTATGATCATAGTCTCATTTTCTGAATTCCATTTTGGACTACGGAGCGAGAGTCAGAACACGCGTCAACATGCAGAGCATGAACGGCAGCTCAATGTATGCTTTAAGAGATGTCCCAGGGAAGGGCAAAGGCCTCGTCGCGATCGAAAATATCCCCAAAGGCACGCGAATTCTTTCGGAACAGCCAGTTATCACGACACCCGAACGCCAACAGGACGATGAGTGGCTAAAGAGACACATATCCCAGCAAGTCGATTCCCTTAGTGAACACCAACGACAATCATTCTTCTCCTTGTACAACCTCTATCCATACCAAAATGTCGCCGAGCAGTCTCTCGGTATCATTCGAACGAACGGCCTCCCCATCGAGGCCAACGGAATCGAAGGGGGAGTCTTCCTTGACGCCTGCCGCATCAACCACGACTGCGATAACAATGCACAGAAACACTGGAATCAGTCCATCAAACGACACACTGTCCATGCTTTGAGAGACATTCCCAAGGGCGAGGAGATCACAATATATTACCTGCGTCTCGATAGCAACCGCGCAATCCGCCAAAAAAAACTCCAGGACAAGTTTGGATTTCTATGTTCCTGCCGTCTGTGCTCTTTACCAACACAGCAGAGCCAGGAAAATGATAAAAGGTTGGAGAGAATTGCCCAGCTGGATGATCTCATTGGCCGCGACGGTATGCAGTTGAACTTTTGGCTACGAACCCTTCGCTATGTTGATGAACGGGTCCGTCTCTACAATGAACAAGGACCAGGCAACTCTGGTCTGCCGCGCGCGTACCTCGATGCCGCTCAAATTGCTATCGCCAATGGTGACTTGGCAAGAGGACGCATCTTTGCAGAGAGGGCAGTGGAAGGATGGCGGACGGCCTGTGGCAGTGACAGCAAAGAGGTGATTGAGCACCGTTCAATAGCACAAGACCCCGCCAAACTCCATCTATACGGACTTTCCATGAAGTGGAAGACATCTGAGGAGGAGGTTCCACAGGGACTTGACCCGAACGACTTCGACGACTGGCTCTGGAAGAGAGAGAAGCCAAAGAAGGTTGAGCAATTGGGACAGTTGACAGATCTTCGCAACCGCGAGATCTTCCCTAGCTTCGCTGCTCTCCCAAATAGCAATAAGGTTGATTTAGACTTCTATGAGAAAGTCGATGATACCTATCAACCGCTACGTCTCTGGTGCTTCCTGGGAGAAATTGTCGACTCCATCACGCTTCATCATCTAGAGTTGACGCTCACGGATATCGACGATAAGAAAATCCCACTGCACTTCAATACTGATGGCCGAGGCAGAGAATTGGCACCTGCGCAGATTCAAAAGGGGCATACGGTTGCGGTTCTTCATGCACAACGTCGCGTATTTATGTATGGGGATCCTGGTATTGGTCTTGGGGATCCCCAGATGCTCAAGGTACGTACTGCCAATCCTTACAATCCAGCTTCGTTAGGTTTGCTGACGTAGTTCGACTCACGAAGATCTTCCCAGTGTCACTAAAGAAGTTGCTGGAGTTGAACGACCAGGTTCAAAAATTTTCGACGAAAGTTGATGGAATCAGAACGTGCCATGGGTGCAGCAAGAAGGCAGCCTCCTTGAACCGATGCGGAAAGTGCCTGTTATTCTGGTATTGTGATAGTGTAAGTCTGCAATCGATGCTTCCTGTAATTTTGAGGACGTTACTAAAAAATTTTATTGCCAGGGCTGTCAGAGAACTGGTTGGAGCGAGAGAGGCCACAAGGCTAATTGTAAGCTGCTAAGAGACCCTGGCTTGCGAGGGTTGTTTTTCCTCAAATGGGACTAGGGAATGAATCAACACTTACTTCTTGGGCACGTGTTATTTCTTTCCCATAGGGAGGGCCCACTAATTAAGTCCATCATATTGGCATGGTTGCTTTAACCGACCCTTTCCGGCCATATTTGGTATCAAAGCCCGCAACTATTTGCACCCTAGCGTTCAAATCCAAATGGAAACCTTCTGTTAGCCGGGCCAACCTCTTCCCCTTCTCTGAATAAGTGACTCCGACAATGACCCTAGGGTACTGTGCATTAATGTACCAGAAAGAAACATCCAGCTCGTGCTTCGGCTTCGTGTTGGGAGGAGCACTGTCGACTGGGAAATAGATCTTTGTAAAACCAGCCTGATTCACACTCCAGGCAAAAGCGCTGCGCCACCGGATGCTTCAAGAATCGAATTCAGCTAGCTATATGTGGCATCCTCAATACGAAAAGTGAACAGTTCGTGTACGGCTGTAGGCATACGAACGACAAGCCATTTGCTTTCTCCGTTATAATCATACCTGCCAATTCCAGTCGCTAGCCTCCATGCTCACTGTGTCTAGAGCACTCCCACCCTATCTTGCCTTTACCGTAACCCAATAAATCATTGTTCTGCTCAATTCAAAGCCCTATCTCCTCATACTCTCCTTTGGCAAGCTGAAACTCTATCTGCGGTGAGGACTCGATGGACTTGCGCGGACGCCTTTTTGTCGGTCAGCGGAGGCGTTAAAAAGTCCCTCGCAACGCTTGTAGGCGATGCCCGTGCGATAACTGTATCACCAAAATATGCGGAGCCTTTCCACCTTTGTATATACTTGAAACGACGGCGTCATACCAGCGACACTCAACCTACTTTCTGAAGCGTAGGCTTCGATCTCTAGAGCCACCCACTCCATCTTATCTTATACCTCACCTATCTCATCGTATTCCCCTTTAATGGGCCGAGACTAGATATCCGGTTGCTGCTTTGTATAGGGATCTGTTATGACCGGCTCAGAAGTACAAGGATGCGGTAGGCTTGAGTAGGTTCTTTGGTAGGCGGAGAGAACAACAGCGGGTTTTAGAGCTTAATGGCGATGTGATGGTATGTCTCCAGGTGACAGAAGCTATAGTAGACATAGTCGTGCATTAGACTGCATCTTGAAGTTGTGTTAGGGTTATGCGCTATAAGAACAACTATTCTCTTTTGCTAATCAACACTTGTATCTGTTAACAATGAAGAACTTATTGCATGAGAAAAGCTATTATAAGTAGAGCAAAGTACATACTTTAGTAGTGCTGATGCAACTTTTAGAGATGTAGTAAAGCTATTGCAAAAAGAAAGCATTACTAAATGTAACTTAAATAAACACTTAACACTGTACCATTTTTTAAAAGAAACTTTGTATAACCTTTTTTGTTAAAAAAAGGTAGATAATATATAAAAGTTACTATAAAAATAAAATTTTTGTTTCAAGTATAATTAAGCAAATCTTCTCTATTAAGCATTTAATATTATAAAGTATTTAAACAGGCAAGCAAGTGAGTTAGCTTCACTACACGTTGTGTACAAGCCCTTAGGGTACTCAGGGGTTGGATGGCTGTAACATAACCGTGATATCTAGCCGGCTCGGTGATCTATTACGTTAGTAGTGAGCTAGAACCTAACTCCTCTATGTCTAAAATTACAGACAAGGAAGTCGTGTTAGAAGAAGAATTCTAGAACAGCTTGCAATATACTATATAGGAGGAGAAAGGACTAAGTAAAACATCTACTAACTAAATTCTAGAAGCACCTCTACAACCCTACTCTAGAGAACAGAAGAAAGCTGTACTAGCGTCTTAAGTAGGGAGCAGAGGATTCTAACAAAAAACTCTATAAAGAAGATAAGAAACTCTAGTAGATAGAAGACTCTATAACACTTTAAAAACAAAGTGTCTACTTTACGATAGTAACATGTTACAGAAAACACTCTACTTGCAGTGGCTGTGCACAGTCTTAACAAGGGGGCCGACCTTAGCTCTGCAGCCTTGCGATCTAATTCAACGTGGCCCTGCCTCCAGTTACTGCAACGAACTCACCTCTTGCGGAATTCGCCGCCTCACAAGAACAGGGCGGGAGCGGCTCCGCCATCATCCCTACTAGGTAGTGGGCCGCCTATATGCTTACACAGCTGCTAACATGCTGAATAGGTACCCCAAGTGGCAAGGGTACTCTAACACCTGTGTTGCCACCGGCACTATCTAATAATCTGGAAGTCTTCGGCTGAGACCTTGTCTAACTAGGTGACAGAGCCAGCTGTCACGCCTTGCTCATTCTTAATGCCCGTTGTAAACCCTCGTACGGACTTTCCAGTCACCTCAAACGCATCACATCCCCATGCGCTTTTATTGTTATGCCCTAGTACTTGATCGAAGTATGTTTTAGAACCAAAAGTCTTCAAATAGCATAAATCATACGATTACTTCCGCTCCCACCCGAGCTTTTGCAATACCCTGTGCCGTTTAGAAGCCAACTTGACCGGCTTTGCGGATGATTCAAAAAATGTTTCTGCATGCACATGCTCCTGTACTGGCACGCTCTCGCTCATAGACCCGATATATTCTCTCTCTTCACCCAAAGCAGCAAGAGTATCGCGTAAAGTCTTACACTTTATATGGTCTTTCCCTAGCACCTTTTCATATCCTGAGAGAGCTTTGGAATACCAGATTTTAGCATCCTCGGCACGGCATTGGTCCTTGGAGAGGGAAGCAAACCCCCACATAGTATTCAGCGCTGGGATATAAGTAGAGAGGCGGTCAAGCCCGATTGCATTCTCGTATCCTCGCAGCGCCCGCTGGTACATCTCCTCTGCCTCGTCTATCCTGCCTAGGTCCGCGTAGAGAACGCCTAAGTTGTTGACCGTGTCGAGTGTCGATGTATGCTCAAATCCCCATGCCTTCTCCTTTCCCCGCAGCGCCCGCTGGTACATCTCCTCTGCCTTTTCCATCCTGCCTAGGTTCGCATAGAGGTTTCCTAAGTTGTTGACCGTGTCGAGTGTCGATGTATGTTCAGATCCCCATGCCTTCTCCTTTCCTCGCAGCGCCCGCTGGTGCATCTCCTCTGCCTCGTCCATCCTGCCTAGGTCCGC